>NW_009937551.1:38836-54167 GCF_000696875.1 Nestor notabilis
CATAGTCAAGCACTGGAATGTATGGCTTAGGGAGGCTTGAAGCCTCCTGTGCTATAGTGAGATAAAGCAACTGTCTGGCAGGAATGACAGGTTTGTACAGCTTCTATGGGATGGAAGATGGGCTGGATAACTATTTTTCTTTTCTAGTTGTTTCTGTCTTTTATAACTTCTATTATTTATTTTTTTACTGTATCACTTTGCCTTAAGCTACCACCAGTAGATAAGTTGGTTTCATCAAGAAAAAAAATGTGTGATCTTGGAGTACCTTGAATTGGCTAAATTAAAAGGTAGAAACCTGGGTCAGAATCTTTCTTTTGCAGGTGGTAGTAACTATTTTTCTTTTCTAGTTGTTTCTGTCTTTTATAACTTCTATTATTTATTTTTTTACTGTATCACTTTGCCTTAAGCTACCACCAGTAGATAAGTTGGTTTCATCAAGAAAAAAAATGTGTGATCTTGGAGTACCTTGAATTGGCTAAATTAAAAGGTAGAAACCTGGGTCAGAATCTTTCTTTTGCAGGTGGTAGGGAAAAGATGTGTCTGCAGTTCCAGCCCTAGGAAGCTTAAAAAGTGGCTGGCCTTTTCTTTTTATTGGAAGCTGTTCATATGACTTGCTCTGTACCAAAGGCAGCTTGACACTTGCAGAGACTTGAAGCACTCAAAGTAAGGCTCTGCCTACAAGGATGACTTCAGCAAAGGCTTTATTAATTGTAAAATATTGTTCAGTACATCTCTAATTCGGTTTTAAAGCATTTGCATTTATTTTATGCAAAGGCCTGTTGTCCTTAGCGAGTTGTGAAATGTATTGCTGTAAGCAATAATTGTCTTCTGTGGCCAGGATGTTGTTGGTATATGATTAGTAAGATACCGAGCTTTCTTTGGATACAAGGCTGAAAACACCTACGGATGTCTCATCCTGTTGGGAAACATTCTATTTAGGGTATACTCCCTATATGTCTAATGTGCCATGGGGGAAGAATTACCAGATAAAACACTGCCTGCTAGTAAATTTGTCATCGGGCTGGGTAGGAAGCTGCATGAACATCAGTATTCACATGGACCCTGCTGCCTCCTAGATATCTGCTTCAAAGTGGGACTGACTTTGTCCCTTGAGAGGGGTTACCAAAATCCTATCCACTGTTTTTATACCTCTTCTTTTTTTTACAGATGGTACCTGATGATGAAAATGGGTTCGCTTTCTATACAGGTCACCATCTGAAGTTGATTCCCCATCTGTTGTGCTTGTTTGGCATACTTGCTGCAGAGGTAGTTACAATGATCTAGTTGCAGCTGCGTTCAGGCAGAGGAATAAGCAGCAGAAGGAGGTGAACTTCTGAGAAATACACCTCCTGCTTTTGTTCAGCTATCCCTGGTAAGACTAACACTAAACAAATAATACACAGGGTGTAATGCAAGCAGGCTTGTTTTTCAATGAGAGCCATGTGGCAAAATTTCCAGAAGAGATTCAGTATAGTTTTTCATTTTAATTTAGAGTTGTGAAAACTTTATGAAACACTTACCTAAATGCAACCTTTTTTTTTTTTTTTTTTTTTTTTTTTTTTAAAAAGCAGGGCAATACTTGCAGGTTTTGGAGTTTATTTTCTGGAGTTCATTGTTAATATGATCAATTGTAACTACTTTGAAAATTTCATCGCTTTATGTGACTAAGGAAAGATCTGAAGAAAATACCCAAGAATGTTGATTTCTGAAATTGTTATTAAAAGAGTTGATGAAAAGCTGTCAGCTTTTCAAATACGTTTTTTAGTTCTCTTACAGCTACAAATTTGTAAAAAATTCAGTCCTTTGTGAATAACTTCTGTATCGACCATGTATTCCTTATGGTGTTCTCCAGCGCTGGGATGAGATCTCACTTTGCAGTTTTCATATCATGCCAGATAATCCTGAGGAAAAAAAAGAAACAGTTAAAAAAAAATTAAAAAATCTAATCTTTAATCACTTAAAATGATGTAAAAAGTTGAAAGTTGTGGATGTTTCAACAATGGGTTTGCTTTGGGTTTGTTTGTTAATTTGCTTTTTTTGCATGTATTTCTTCTTGTCGATGATGTCTCGGTTTTGAACACTTCCCGTGTGCTTTTCCTGGCTGGTTTAGATGTGGAAGTGAGGAGAGAATTCTTCTGAATTCCAGAGCAAGATGTCAAGTTTTTCATACCTTAATACCATGCCAAAATATCCAAATACATTGGAATTTGTTTGCAGTGAGTTTCCTTTGTATTACTGACACCTTTATAATTTTAAGGTTTCTCTTTCTGTAATGGCATAGAAAATGATCATCTAGAGATTGGTCGTAGTGTTTTCTGCAGATGAGGTTTAGTTCATTAACACTACTTCAATTTGACGTGTGTCCCATGACCATCTGTATGCGTGCAAAAGGAGGTGGTGTTGACATGGACAAATTTTGGATGACTTTCAGTGTCTTCTTCAGATTAAGTTAATGGATCAGTTCACATCAGCCATGCTGTTTTTTCCATGCCGAGGAACATTCTGCCCTGTGCAGGACCAGGATGGAAAACGAGTTGTTCCACTTCCATTAATGTAATGATATGTCTCAGTCTCATTTTTAGTCTGCAATTTGTGCTGCTTTGTTTTCCTCCACTCCATGTCTTTGGGTATTTTTCCTTTGACTGCAGCCTTACAGGGCTGCATCACTTCATATGCTGGCTAGTGGCCCAGAAGGCTTCTCTGTTCATGTTCGTATGGCTACTTAAACTTTACTTTCTTTTATAGGTCAGTAAAAGGATGCAGAACATTCTCATTACAGCATCGGGCCTTTAGCTTGCCACCTCAATCTATCTGCATCATTTGACAGAGATCAAACCATAGTTAGTGATTTGATTTCTCCAAATACTGATGCCTTTAAATTCTTCTCTAGTATCACAAGTGTGTAAAATGCTTGTTGGAAACTGTATTTGTTTGTAGTTGTTTTTTCATGCAGGAGGAGGGGTTTGCATCCTTGTCCTTTCTCGAAGTGTTGCCATGTGGAATCAGTGCAGCCTCCTGGGGGTGATGATTAAAAACCGCACGTGTGTGTGTGTGTGTGTGTGTGTTCGCACTTGCATCCACTCCTTTGCGCTGTGACTCAACTCAGTTAGTCTTCTCCAGGAGTCAGTAAATGTTACGCAGAGCCTTGTTTGCATCAAAGATCTTTGTCTCCTAACTCTGTTGCTGACAACGATACAGAAAGGTACTCAAATGTATCTAGTATGAAAGCTGACATTTTAATTTAATATTCCCCAAGATGATGTGAACAACTCCGGGCATGCCAAAGCAGAACTCACAACTGTCACAAGTGCGTGGGTAGACAGATCTATGATGTACACATGCTATGAAAAGAAAAGAAGAAAAAAAGTTTGTGATAAATTGATTTTGCCTGCATATTCCTTTATGTGCTTATTCTCCTTCACTTAAGTGCTGCTGACTTGTTTGAATATTAGGCTACCAACAGACACTCAGAACCAACATGCTGCAGAATCACAGAGTGGATGAGGTTGGAAGGGGCAACTGGAGGTTGTCTAGTCCTACTTCCTGCAGAAAGCAGAATCCACTACAGCATGTTGCTCAGAACACTGCCCAGCTGGGTGTTGAACATGTCCAAGGGTGGAGACTGCAAACCTCTCCAGGTAATCTGTTCCAGTTTTTTACCACCTTTACAATAAAAACAGCTGAGGTGATCAGCTCTGATGCGGGCACATTCTGCAGCAGAGTGGGGGATCACGTCATACAGGAGGGTTTCCTGAGCTGGCTGGCTCCCTGCACTCAGAGGTGTGGACATGTCAACAGCTCCGTGTCCGGGTGGAGACCAGTGACAAGTGACATTCCTCAGGGGTCAGTAGTGGGACCAGTGCTGTTTATGTCTTTTGGTGGTGACATGGACAGTGGGGTTGGGTGCACTCCCAGCAAGCTGCTGGCAACACAAAGCTGTGTGGTGCAGTTGATATGCTGGAGGGAAGGGATGCCATCCAGAGGAACCTTGACAGGCTCGAGAGGCCAATGCCAACCTCATGAAGTTCAACAAGGCCAAGTACAAGGTCTTGCATCTGGGTCAGGGCACTCCCAAACCCAAATACAGGCTGGGCGAAGAAGTGGTTCAGAGCAGCCCTGAGGAGAAAGAATGGGGGGTGTTGGTTGATGAGAAACTTAACATGAGCTAGCTTCACTGTGTGCTTGCAGCCCAGGAAGCCAACTGTATCCTGGGCTGCATCAGGAGTGTGACCAGCAGGTCAAGGGATTCTCCCCCTCTACTCTTGTGAGACCCCCCCTGCAGTCCTGTATCCAGCTCTGGGACATGGACCTGTTGGAGCAAGTCCAGAGAAAGGCCATGAAAATGACAGAGGGCTGGAGCACCTCTGCTATGAAGACGAGCTGAGAGAGTTGGGCTTGTTCAGTCTGGAGAAGAGAATGCTCTGGGAAGACCTTAGAGCAGTTTCCAGTGCCTAACGAGGCCTGAACCATTCTATGATGATGTATGGGCACTGGTGTGGACATTTCAATAGGAAGTTTGAGTGCAGAGGATTAAAGTAACGTTCTTCTGTGATACCCATGAGACATCAGGCTAAGTGCCAGAGTGAGCAGCAGCTACAAATGATGGGCTTCATGTGTGCATTTTACATCCAGTCTGGAGCTGCTATTGCCCTATATACAGTGAGACCCTATAAATGTGTATCTCTTGCTTTCAGTCTTTCTCCTCCCTTCATTTACTGTTTGTTACCCATTTATTTCACCTGGTTTGGAATAATTGGAGCAGGAGGTTTTCATGTGTGAACAACTGTGGCATAACAAGGTCCAGAGCCCCAGGGAAGCCTCTGGATGCTGCCTCAGTCTGGGCAGTCACTTGTGGGCTGCAAACCTCTATGCAGTGCCCTTGCCTGCTGGCTGGAGGAAGCTGTTCATCCTCAGTGTAATTCAGCATGTCACCTGCTTGCTTCAGGAACAATGTTTGTTTTTATGTCAGTTTCTATTGCCTATGAGAGAAGTGGAGATCATTTTTTCTGGTCTGGAACAAAGATTTCTAATAAACCATGTCTCTCCGAAGGTCACTCCAAAAGATCACTTAATTCTCCTTATTGATTTATTTATGGAACCAGCATGGCATGGTCCTGCTTTTGTTGGATTTTTCTTTGAGATTTTGAATGTTTTGGCACAAAGGTTTGCAGAGCATCTTTTCTATTTCTTACAGCTGACCCTCAGTGCAGTATTTTATCACTTTCAGGTGATACTAGCATCTTAAACATTTAAGCAAGGTGCTTTTTATAGAGGGAGCAGAAATGTTTGTACTGATGTTTTCCAGAAAGAGCCTGCTTATGGCTGATCTGTCTGTATCTTCAAACTATCCAGCTGAAGGCTGCTGTAGACTCACTAATTGTCCTTAGTTGTGACAGTCAGGCATGCACAGCTAATCTGTGCAGAAAGGCACCAGCACTGCTGACCCTGGAGATGACCTCTTTTGTCAGTTTATTGCCACAGAACCTGCTGCCTAAAAGCCAGATGCTTTGCATCTCACAGAGCAGATGATTGTTTCTGAAGTATTCCGAGAAGCAGAAGGCTTCTGCTAAAGGGACTGCTTCGAAAGCATAACTTGTTTCTGTACCAAACAAATGGAAACACACTGGGTTCCAGTTGAGACATCCAAGTCTTGGGTGATGAATCTTGAACCTAGAGCCCTGGTCTTCAAGGAAAGAGCAAAAAAACCCGAAGTCATAACTGCTGATGGAATGTGAATCTCATGGCATCCTAATGAAACTCATTCAGGAGTTGGGGAAACAGCAGGCACTTAATTCCTGGGTTTCAGCTCATTAGGTGTGTCTATTCTTGTAACTGGCTTCAGTTATGTTTGTTAAAAGCTGAGATAGGGTGGAAAAACATTTTCACAACTTCTGAGGTTCTAACCTTGAATCCAAGTATTCCCTTCACTGTGTGCTGTGAGAGAGTGGAGCACATCCTTCCCACCTACATTTTCTGTAGTGTGTTATTTACAGCCGTCAGTTGGTGTTCTCAGGTGGAGAGCCCCAGCCCTTCCACTCTTCCAGCATGTGCACATCCCTAGGACTTTCCCCTTTAGAAGGCAAAAGGAACGAATGCTAAGGAGGATGTGAAAGTGAGATTGAGCTACTAAACTGTCACTTAGTATCTGAGGCATGTAGGCATATTTGCGTATGGGTCTTATGTAATCACTTCTGGATGGTACTATTCTGTCCCGGCCAGTGCACTGTGAGACTTGGTGTCAAATATTGTTTTTTGGAGAGTATTGTAGGAACTAGAAAATGTATCTGTGAATTGCTTAGAAATGTATGTCATTGTAACCCAAGCAAATGGGAAGTAAAAATGGGAGGTTAAAGATAGTTAGAGGGCGTAAGCAAGTAGCTGCACTGTTGAAACTGTGGGCAGACCTGCTATTGTTTTAAAGTTAAAACCTCATCACCTGTTTCCTGAGAAAGAGACACTGTTTTCATTGTAGCAGGTAGACTGGTGTAGAGTCTGCACAGGAGAGTGGAAGACACCCCGACACAGCTGGTGCAAGGCAAATTTCAGCCATCTGAGGTTTTAAGATGTGCCTGGATGCAGCTATGGAGTCCCCTTAGCTAACTTGTTCCAGGGCAAAGCCTGTGGTGAGCTACTTGAATGAACGCTTTTCCATTTCTAAATGGTATAACTCACTGTAAGAATGCATTGGATGTGCTGTCTGAAGTGATGAGTGTAGAGTCAGCCATGATGAAAGGTCTTTCCAGACTGAAATAGTGGAAATTTTTCTGAGAAGTCTCTTCCCAGTAGCCCGTCTGGGCTGTTGGTCACATTACTCAATATGGTCTGTGCAAAGTTTTGCTCTATTCCCATGTTATGCTGCTGCTGCCTTCCCTCTGTAATCGATGCTTTCTTATAAAGTACAGAACAAAGTGTTTTGTGTGCTGTATGACTAGTCCTCGTTATTTCTTCCTGTGTTGTGCTTCTGCAGTTTAAATAGAGGCAGACACCCCTTCCACTGCTGTGTGTACCTCCTGCCTTAATAGTGCTGCAAGGTCGGTATGTTCTAGTGGTGGATTATTTCTTCCTGGAAATGAGGTGAGGAATGAGGTGTCCTTGCAGGCTGCTGTGAATGGGATTTGTAACAGTGGAAAGATGTTAGTATGTTGTTTTTGGGTTGGTTTTTTTTTTTTGTTTTTTTTTTGAAAGGTATTTTTTTCCTGACACCTTTCTCTAGAGGAGCATGAAGAAAGCACATTTAATGATAGAATTTAATAATCTGAGTTGTTTAAAACAAAATCAAGGAGTTATTTACAGATTATTTTTCTTTTAGATACAACCCACCTATCACAGTTTTTTTTGCAGACACAGCACCTGCTTTGCAGATTAGGTTAGACCTCCCCTCTTGTGATGATATTATTTTTTTAGCAGTTTGCCTTGGTGAGGCATCAAAACTGACCCCATCCAATATGGGTTCCCAACTTGTCCTATTGAGAAATCCATGGATTTCCTTGGTCTTGAGAACCATGAGAAGACCATGGTCTTCCTTGGTTTCCCTCATTTCCCAGGGGACCTTCCTGTTGTCACACTTCATATTTGTTTTTGGTCTGAAGGCTCGCTTTGTTCAGTGTATGTCTTTCTACCAGCCTTAGTCAATTCCACAGATCACCAGTTGCCTTCCTTTCTCTCTCAAGTTGGGTCCTAGGGGTTTAATCTTACTGCCTGAAATGTTTACAGAGCCAGGCATACTAATGTAATTACTGAGGTCTGATATGTAGAAACAATCAAAATCCCCCATAACAGTGCAGAGGTGGTGCTCATGCTCTCCACTGCTGTGTGGTGAATAGCAGAGGGTCTGGTCTATACAGTTTGAGAATCTTGCTTAAAGTGAACCATCACCAGCGTCTCTGTGATGAGCACCCTTCTTTTGCACTTAGTACATAATTGCATATTCCAAAGAACATAAAGTCCTTGGAAGGCAGATGGGAAGTAGGGGGAGGTAGAATGACCTAGGAGACTTGGTACTGGGCAATGGTCCTCTCTATCCGTTCTTCCTGCCAGTTCAGGCCACTAAGTGCTGGGTCTGTGTTCAGGTATGTTTTGCTGTGGTTTTCCTGAGTTTTAAGTGTTCACGTTGCTCTCCAGCAGTTACGAATAGGACAGGCTTTGAGTGCTCCCATCCAACTTGAATTCTACCTAGGAGCTACAGCAAAGGTAGAAGTGTGGTCTCCTGTCATGATGGCTAAGATAAAGCAGGGTGCTCTCTACTCTCTACAGTCTCAGGCTTTCTAGTGTGCGAGATAATGAACCAAAGCCTTGAGGTTCTCATTCCCTTCCTCAGGCCATCAACAGTGCAGATGTTATTGATGGTGATCATTTGCTGGGACTCATCAGTATTGGCTGGAAGGCTAACTTGAGAAGTGCTTTAGATGTTGGTACTCAAATTCCTGTGGTGAAAGAAATGAGAGCTGTCTCCTGTTAATGCAGCTGTCCTTGGAAAGAAACCATGGGAATTTTTGTATAGATCTCTTGGTTAAGAGTGTGCTTGAAGTACCTGGTGCTAATTAACCTTCCTACTATGGAGAAGTAGATGGTAAGATAGTATATCTTACTATTACTTTTTTTTTTTTTAAACATGTTTTTTGGAAATACATAGGTCAATCAAACTCACTGACAGACCAATCATCTCATGACACTTTAATTACTGCTGCTTCATTATGAAATTAAAGAACTCTGTGCAAAGCCTCCTTCAATAAGGAAGGGCACACACATGTAATTATAGGATGCTTTTGGTGTTTAAAAAAAAAAAAAGAAGAAATGAAATGACTAATACGTTTTACTGGTGGAACTGACAGCTGTAACAAACCTGCTTCTCTCATCAGCTGTAAGCTTTCATCCCTGCCTTGTACTAATGAATAAATCATCTTATTACATAAAATTGCATTCTAATTGCTCCCATGTCAGTCTATTTCAGGTTAGACCTATGCAGTAAGGTTCCCCTGATGCCTGGGTTTTCCCTTTCTGCTTCACTGCTGAGCAGCGACATTTGAAAGTGCCTGGGAATGAACTTGGACAGGAAAAATATGGGTGGAGTGAACTGGGAGAAGGCAGGAGACCAAAGGAGCGAATGTCAGGAGAAGGATTTGAAGGAAACGAGGGATGAAGGAACTGTTGAATGGAAGAACCAAATGAAAAACACTTAGAAAAGCTAGCGGAATGTGAGTGGGAAGAGAGGGAAGATGAGTCAAAACTACAGCAAACCTTTCCATGTTAGGCCTTGTGTGGAGCAGCTTGTGGGATCTCATGGTGGTGACTAAACAGCTGTGGCCATTTTGTGTGGCAGGAGGTTTCCCTCAAGCTCTGACAAGCTGTGATCATCTAAGTCCTCCTCTTCCTCACTTAAAATGTTAGCTGGAAAACATTAATTAGTCATTTAATACCCTTCATCCCCCCTTCATCAAGTCAAACATCAATTCTCAGATAAGAGAAAACATGAGTAGCGATTTGGGTAGGCTTTGTGTAGTAGAGAAAGTTTTTCCAAATTAACTGTAACTAAATGACTTGGAATTCATCCTTCAGCTACCAACAGACTGCATCAGATTTCATATATTGATTTTGCTTAGGTTGATTAGAAAGAGGAATGAGAGCAAGTAAGCCTTCCTTGAGCAAAAACAAGTGCATCTGCGTAGAAATCTTGCAACTTTAATTAATTGGGTTTAATAACTAATTTAATTAAAATTTCCTGTGATAGAGAAGGCATTTGGAAATGATGGCACAGCTTCTAAGTGACTGATTTAGTAGCTTACAAAAGGGAAGAAGAGTTGGACTTTGTTACTCTTCTGAGACAGATTAGAATGACATCTAGAATTTCCGCTTCTGGTTGCTTTCATATTACAAAATTATCTTGCATATACTCCATTTTTTCATGTAAGACTAGAGTGCTAGTGTTCACAGGCCTGTCGTACAGGATCATACATTATAAGCAAATGAACCTGGTTAACTGAGGCAGCATGATTCTTTGTTTTAAGGCCATTTACATATCTGTTTTGTAGGTTGTGTATAAAGCAGACTGATCTTAAAATCCTGACAAATGGAAGAAAAACCGTTGATGCCGAACATTCAGAACCCTATTTCCTGCTAGGTTATTTCAGGGAAAAGGCAGAACATTTCCAACATCCCTAAATTTTGTTGACAAAAGTGCTAAGCAAAATGAAGTCTCAAGATGAACAAAACAAACTCTTTGGGCTGCTTTTTCAGGACATAAAATAGAAAAGGAGATCATAATCCTTGCTTTTTTTTTTTTGTTTGCTGAGTGTCCACCTAAAAAGGTCCATATTACCGTAACTTGTTCTGGGGAAAAGTCACTTTGTAGAAGCTGCATAAGGAGTGTGTGGGATCCTTGTTTTTATTTCAGGTTTGAGTGTGGAAACAAACTGGCAATCATTTGGTTTTGCTGGGAAAAAAAGAACAAGGAGTTCAGTGTCTGTTCCAGCACTGTGAGGCAAGAATAAGTCAAACAGATGAATAGAAGTAATTCCTTCTGTTTTTTTTTTTTTTTTTTTTCTGGATGAGCACAGGCAAATTGGGTTTAGCATAGCCCTAAATAAAGGTTTGTTACAATTCCAATGTCAAACGTTGTATCAAGAATTTCCCTTCAGTCTAATTGTTACCATGAACATTATATTGAAGCAGCATTGTTATTTCTGGGAATTGCTATTGAGAGTCTTTCAGATAAAATGTGTTCTATTTTGGTGCGGTTCCTCTTTGCCATAGTTATTTCCCTCGTGGTACTTGAGATACCTCGTGCTACCCATTGGAGTGATGTGTTTAACCCTACCAAGTGAAAGGATTGCTTTGTACCTGTTCTTCTGAAGCTGTGGGATTTCCAGAGAGAGGTTGAAACTGTTCACTCATGAGTGTTTAACACCAGTGACCATGCATCTTCTGGCAGTTGTGTGCAGTTGGATTGAAAGATTCATTTGCTCTGTCTTCACACACAGTCCTCCTGGAGTTTAAGCAGTAGGAGTACTTCACAAATGGGTGTTAATCACCATGGGGTATGGGGTTGGTACACTGCAAGGGCATTGGTGAGAAGTCCTGTTAACAAACTAGGAAATGGGGGCTAGGCTATGGTATTACAGTGTGCTGATTCTGACCTGTTATTTGAGTATTGGCCAACAGCAACTGAGAACAACATGTAATTAATTAACAAAAATATTTTAATCCTTTAAAAGGAGGAGGAAAAAAATTTGAATTGATAATGGCCTGAGGTTAAAAACAGAGAAATGGGATAAATGACCTGTGAAAGAACAATATACACAGAACAATGAGAACAGGTTAGATTAAGTGAGAAAGGCTGTATGGTCAGCATAGGTCTGGTCAGGTTCCCCTTTAGGCAATACCGAAGGAGATGGACAAAGTGGGAGAAAAACATTTATAATAGACTGTAAGAAAAAACAGCATAGCAGATGTTGGAGCAAGTCCAGAGGAGGGCCATGAGGATGATAAGAGGACTGGAGCACCTCCTGTATGAAGACAGGCTGAGAAAGTTGGGGCTGTTCAGCCTGGAGAAGAGAAGGCTGCGTGGAGATCTCATAGCAGCCTTCCAATATCTGAAGGGGGCCTACAAGGGTGCTGGGGAGGGAGTCTTCATTAGGGACTGTAGTGGCAGGACAAGGGGTAATGGGTTTAAACTTAAACAGGGGAAGTTTAGGTTAGATATAAGGAAGAAGTTCTTCACAGTGAGGGTGGGGAGGCACTGGAAGGGGTTGCCCAAGGAAGTTGTGAAAGGTCCCACTCTGGCAGTGTTCAAGGCCAGGTTGGACAGAGCCTTGGGTGACATAGTTTAGTGTGTGGTGTCCCTGCTCATGGCAGGGGGGTTGGAACTAGATGATCTTAAGGTCCTTTCCAACCCTAACTATTCTATGATTCTATGATTCTATGTTTTGAGGGAATTCAGATGGTTAAATGTGAGATGGTAAGTTTGGATGGACGGTGGTGCTAAAGAAATGTCTCTGAGCAGCATGACTTCTCCAGGCTCTGAAAGAGGGGCAGCAGGCGCTTGTCATGCATTGTTATACTCAGCAGAGAAACAGGATGCTGAGGGTCTGAAAGGTTCTGAACATCATGTGAAGCACACATGAATAGGAGTGGAGACATGTGCTGTGGGCAAAGATTTATTTTGGGAAGCACTGACAGGAAAGCTGGAAAGTTAGTCTTTAGAAGAGGCAGACATCAGGCTTGTCTTTTGGTATCTAATTACAACAGTGGCTGGGAACCTGCTGTGCAAACACAAGATTGCTGATTTGTCTAAACTCTTGGGGTCACTTTTGCCATGTGAAGTGAAGCTGAACCAAATGCAGAATAGAGGGAAGAGGAGACATCTCAGTCTAGAAGGCATGTGTGTGAAGACAGGCCTGTGAACACCATCTTTATGATGCTTCTCAGCAGGAGCCTCGCCATGGCTTCAGGAGAACAGGGTTTCTTTCCAGGTGCGGAAGAACTGACTAATTTGAGGTAAACCACAATTTTAATTTCGCAAGGAAAACCCAAGATCCTTCTTCCTTTCGTCTCTTTGTCAGTTCGTGAGATGGGTAAAGCTTAAATGGTAGAAGGAGCTGACTTGCAACATGTTATCTACAAATGTCATGCCAAATACTTAGATTAAGTCTACCTTCCACATTTTCTGTTGTTTTCCAAAGAATGTCCCTTGGGCTTCTGAGATGTACTAGCACTGCCTGTTAGTAATCTTCGGGCTTTGGGGTTTTTGTTGTTGTTGTTGTTGTTGTCCTATGTTGCTTCATTAAAGGTCAGATCTGAGCAAGAGCCCTTATTGATTTCAGAAGTGCTTAGTGGAGATTGTATGTTTTTTACCCTCTGTACTAATGCTTTTCCCATTATAAGTCAATGGCAGCACATGTCCAGGCCATGGTGTGAGCAGACCCTATCCTGGGCTGTCTCAGCAGGACTGAGTCAATGTGGAGCCAGCAGCAGCATTGAGACCTTGGTGATTATTGAACAGAAGGTGGCTTGAGGCGTATAAAAACTACTGCCGTGATAACATAAATGAGGGGAAAAACCAGACCTAAGCAGTTAATGAAATGGAAAAAAAAGGAGCAATGGGAAGAGAGCTGAATTGGTAGCACTTTGTTTAAGTGCTTGTAAGAAACAAACTGCAAAGTCCAGTGTCAGTGGGGCATGCATTATATGGACTGAGTGGGAAGTTAATAACAGAGGGGAGTGGTGTGCTGAGGAGAGCTCAGTGTGTTCTTTGTTCTATGATTCATTGAAAGGACCACAGGGTCACTTTTTCAGGAGATATTTTTTCTTAGAAAAGAAACTGTAAAGCTCTGTGATTGTCAGATCAGGTACACAAAACAGTTACTGCTATTAAACGTAGGGTAATGTGTAGTCACATCGTCAAGGGAGTTCTGATAATATAATCAACCAAAAAAGCGGCTTAACTAATGGTCCGTGCATTTCAGTTGCCTATATTGAGAGCTCTAATAAAGATAACATTTGTAAATTTACTTCTTTTAAGAGATCCCAGCTCATTAAATCTGCAACACCCCAGGAGATGCAGAGATGCTTTTTGTTCAGCTCACCTGTGTAACAGGCTGGCGTACAGAGCAGCTGCTGTTACAGACCAAGAGCTCTTGGGGGGTAAATGAAGTGTGCTGGAAAGTTCTCCTGGGTTTACTGATGTAAATCTGAATTTGAAGTGAGAAACTAATAAATGTTTATTAAAAGGTTTTGGGGGGTGGAGCTATATGGGATAGTTACAGGGCTGATGGATGTGGTTGGTTTTGCTGCTCGTTTTACTTTAACTGGGTACTGTGATAGTCATGTTTTGTTTTCCAAAGCTGTAGTCAGTCTCCATGTCAAAGTTGAGCATATAATGATTTTGCAGCACTTCACTGTTTTATGATCTCATCTTTGCAGATTTCTCCCTGCTCTCTGCTGATGTTTTATGGATTTTCATATTCTCTCTTGTTTGCCTGTGAAGACAAGCACACACAGGGGCAGGAGCCTAGACTAGCAACACTGCATTTGTATGTCATTTCCTAACCCCAAAAAGTGTCATGCTCTTCAAGCTTTAGAGGCTTTTCATGAGCAATGGGTCTTGTGTGTTACTGGCACCAGTGTGAACCAGCCTGTCATCCTGCACAAACAGAAGAGTCCTCAAGAGCAGTGCATAATGCAGGTAGTCAGGGCCTGTCTTGTAACAAGCAGCAGCAATAGGCTATGGAGGTGTCCTCTGTCCTGGCTGGCTCCCATCCTGGTGCTAGGGTGGATAGAAGTAGCAGCATAGTTCCTGATGGTGCACACATGCAGAAGGCTTGTTGCTGTTGCTGCAGTGTTTGCATGTTGCGTTAGGGTAGCCTGTGTCCTGTCAGTGGTACTCGTACTGCTATTTTGAAGATCCCTTTTGTGTTGCAATAGTTAAAATCAGTGCTGATTTTTATGTGTTAACAGAGACACAATGGTAGCAGCAGGGGGAGACTGTAGGCTATGGACTGCTCACCCTTTGAAGCTGGGAAGGTGCAGGAAGGTGACCAGCCACAGTGTGAGCAACTGTAGTGCTTATGGCTGTGAGCAGCCTCATCAGTTCAGTGGGAATAGTGCTTGCCTGGGTGGGCCCTAGGGCTTATCTTGATTCACAGATGTAATATTCAGAGATCTGCCTTCCAGAGCGTTTGGCCAGGACAACCTGAAGGCTGAGCTTTAAAAGGCTCTCTCTATGTGGCTTTGGCTCATCTCCAGGGTCTTGCTTCCTGCTGGCAGGGGCTGCAGGTACTGATTTTTATCGTGTTCCTTTTCTGCTGGTGGATGCATTTCATAAGTGTTTTCTCTGGTGCCCTTTTACAGCCTCTGCTGCTTAAGGATGCTGGAAAGTGAAAGTGAAGGACAAATAGGATGGTTGCTCAAGGCAATGGGGCAAGAATGTAGTAGGTGGGACAGCAGAGAGAGGAGGGAGCAGTAGATAGGATACAAGACAGCAGGTAAATGTTATTTATTGTCTTCCTTTCAGGTTTTCCTGGTTCCCTCTTGCTGGATCTGAGAAGGGTGGTGCAGTTTTGGGTCAGGGCTGTAGGTGAACCATCATTCATAACACTTCCCTGGGTTTAGTTTGTTATATGGACTTAAAAAATAGAGTCAGGGCTAAGGCAAAAAAAAATTGATCCCAGATCTGTACTGGGACCTGGATCCCATCCCTTGTCTGAGATGCCCACTGTGAGACCAGTTGTGTCACCTGAAGAGGCCCCTGGAGTGGGATTGCTGTGCTGCACTTTCTGAAACAGCATGTAGATGAGTATTTTAGTTTTGAAAACTGTCCTGGGTTCAGCTACAGCAG
>NW_009937552.1:0-1532 GCF_000696875.1 Nestor notabilis
CTTTTCCAACCTAGCTGATTTTGTGATTCTATGAGTCCAACTCAAGGGGTAAACAAATATCAGAGCCTCTGGCAACACGCAAACAAGCTGTAGGATTTTACTCCAAGAAAAAGGCTTCTGAGACCACACATTGCCTCTGGAGATAGATAAACTCTCTGTTAACTTTCCTGTTAACAGCTCTAAAGCTGCAGAGGAGACAAGCAGAGCTCATTTCTCTATTCAACACTGGTTTACAAATCATCTTTTATACTGCAAGCAATTATTCCTACAGTGTAGACATAGTAGCCTATGCCTATAGGCCTCCCTCCCTATCGGAGGGAGCCAGGTTATGGTTATCTCCAGAGACTGGTGTCTTTGTTAGTGAGGATCAGTAACTGGGGAAGCCAGTGCCAAGCTTGTACTGTTAACATAAAAGTCGGTTGGAGAAACTCTCTAAGGCTCCTTTTGCAGTTTCGGAATGCAGGCATTCTTTATCGCAGCACTGGGCGCACACGCAAATCTTTTCATAAAGGTGAGCGCACCCATTACTTGCTGGCAGCACCTGTATATTTAGCATATTCATGCATATTGACAGCATACCCAGGAACTAATTATAATATTTGCATTCTAATTAAGTATGAGCTTTCTTGCTGAGAGGGGGTCTCTGGTGGTCACCGACAGTCTTCCTCACTGTGTTTACTGAACGACCTCAGTGCTTGCACACGCTCGTAACATCCTAGTGTTGAGTTAGCAGTTGGTATGTCCTTGCTTCTGTTCTGCTCCAGTCTCGCTCCACTTTGGGCGCCACTCTGCTATCTTGAAGGCTAGCATCCTTGGTCTTATTTACCTTGGTCTCCTTAGCTGTTATCAGTCCTGGGATGTTCCTACCCCCGTCAGCCAAACATTCCTTTCTCTCTATGTGTTAGTAAGTTAGAACAGTTTGGTCTACTCTACTATGTTAAAGGCACACACACTATTGTTAGTTTATAATTTTAGCCTGCAGTACCTTTCTGGAACTTACTTCACTGGCTCAGTCTGACTGGTACACTTCCATTTATCCCAAGCAGAAGAAATGCACTGTATCCAGAGTACATTATTTGTTGAAAAGGAGTCTTTGGGGCTGCTAATAAAAAAAGTGGGGTGGCCACATTCTGACATTAAATATCTCTCTCTATATATATACACGCACATATATGGCTTAAATAACATATTTTTAATTACCCTGTATTATTAAAAGCATTGAAAAAAAGTACATTCTATTTTTATAAACATCCCCACTCTTCCACTCTATTTGTGAAAAGGCTCTTATTTTTTCTCTTCCCTATACCACAGATTATATATAAACCACAAACCAAGTAAAAAGTCTTCTCCAAGACCACATGACTGTTCTGGCCTTGTTTTCACACCAGGCAGTGGGATTAGAGCAGGGGGGGAAGGACCCGGCACTCCAGGATGGAAACCAGAATCTCGAGGCCTATGAACGGTGGGAAGGCAGGGTACGGGGCGGCACGTGCTCTACGCGCGCGGGCCGGCGGTGGGGCGGCCGCGCCGGG
>NW_009937553.1:0-2404 GCF_000696875.1 Nestor notabilis
TTGCCCAAGGAAGTTGTGAATGCTCCATCGCCGGTGATGTTCAAGGCAAGGTTGGACATAGCCTTGGGTGACATAGTTTAGTGTGTGGTGTCTCCTTCTATCCAAGATGTCTTTCATCTACACCTTGCATGCTCACCATATCTAAGTTTTCTTCATAGGGCAGAATCAGTTTTGTATTATGCATTTTTGCTGTGCTCAGTAGAACACTTACGAGAGGTCTGGTTGATCTAATAACATATGGTAAGTTGTTACGCTTAACTACCTCATTACTCATTGCATTTCATCTATTGATTTAATGTTTCATATTTGGCTCAGTGAAAATTTGTGGTTAGCTGTCAAATATGGAGATATTAAGATGTTTCCTTTGATATATGAATTCTAAACAATTGTTATAAACTAGAAAGATAGCACATTAGCAAGAAAGACTAACAGAAAAAACACAAGGCTGAATTTCAGGACAAAATCCTGTGATAAGGGAAGGGGGGGGGGAACAACAAACCGAAATCCAACCAAAAACCAACAACAAACTAAAAAGCCGCAAACAAAATAACAAAAAAACCTAACAAAACTAACCAAACAAGAACTAAAACCAGAAGAAATCTTTGCATATCAGCAACAAATGCCTTGACAGGTAAGCATTGTCTTGATAACATATTTTGCTGCATTTCCTCATTTTTCTAACTCTCTTATCCCATTTTGCTAAAAAGAAAAAAAAAGTAAGCTGCTTTTAATTTTATGCATTAAAAGAACATCAAGAAAACCACACAAAACAAAACAAAAAAAAAAAAAAACAGACAAACAAAAGAACCCAAGCAACACAAAAAAACCCACTTTTTGCACTTCATTATAATAGATCTAGAAAACTGTTCAGATAAGCCATGTGAGATATATTCAAAGCAAGGTCTGAAAATGTATCACTCTTGGAATTTTTTATGGCTTCCAGAATTGTAACAAACTCTGAGTAATTCTATCTCCATCGCTAGGCAGCCTTCTTTATTTCTCTTGCCTGAAAGGCCTTGCTGTCTACATGCTCCTTGCTGTTTTCAAGAATCAGGTCTCTAGTCTAACTACTTGTTGTCTGCTTGCTGTGTGTCCCGAGGCTTGCTGCCCCATCCCATTCCCTGATACTTCCCCAAAGGGTCATATCCAGGTGCTCTGATAAAGAATATGCCATCTATTCCACTGTTCAGAAATTTTCAACAAACCTGAGTGTGACATCCAGGGAAAGACAAATGTTCAAGCTTCGTCTCTCCAGCTAAGCCATTCTACCTAAAAAAAGTATAACATTTGGTAATAGGCTACTATTATTAAATAGTAAATAAACAGAAAGAAACAGTTGATATGTTACTTGAGGACTTAACATTTTATTTTGTAGGACATACTTGTCATATTCTTACCCTTAATCTTTCTGTTGGTTAGACTACTCCTTAGACATCACTACACCTGAATACCACGATGTTGCCCTGGGTTCAGCTATAACAGTCATTTTTTCTCCTTCTTAGCAGCTGGTACAGTGCTGTGTTTTTGACTTTCAGCCTGGGAACAATGCTGATAACACCAATGTTTTAAGTTGTTGCTAAGTAATGTTTACTCTGACCAAGGACTTTCTCAGTCTCATGCTCTGCCAGGGAGGAGGGGAAGCCGTGAGGAAGCAGAGACAGGACACCTGACCCAAACTGGCCAAAGAGGTATTCCATACCACAGCATGTCACGCCCAGTATATAAACTGGGGGGAGTCACCTGGAAAGCCCAGATCGCTGCTTGGGTTGGGTTGGGTATTGATCAGTGGGTGGTGTATCCTCTCCCTTTGTTATATCCGTTATCATTATTATTGGTGGTAGCAGTAGTGGTTTTGCATTATACCTTAGTTACTGGACTGCTCTTATCTCAACCCATGTGAGTTACATTCCTCCAATTCTCCTCCCCATCCCTGCAGGAGCAGGGGGAGGAAGAAGTGAGGGTGGGGGGAGTGAGCAGGTGGCTGAGTGGTTCTGAGTTACCGGCTGGGCTTAAACCACGACAGTTTCTTGTGGCACCCAACGGGGGCACAAGGGGTTGATATAACAACAGATCTGACCAGAGTGTGTCTAATCATATCTGTGATAAGCATTCATTGTTTCGGATTAATAGTCACTCATCAAAATGCTGGTTTATTGGCTCTCAGAGTTGTTGCGTTTGGTCTCAGAGTTTCAGCATGCTGTACCTTACTTACAGCCAGTATTTGCTGTTTTAGTGTTCATCAGCTGGGGTGCCTGGGCTAAGGTTATTGTTTCGCTGTACTTCATAGTAATGACTTGTAATACACCAGACTCATTGATCATGAAACTGGTCTGGCTTGTGTTCCCAGCGTGGTCATCACCCCTATATTTTGGGAGGTACATAATGAAATTTCTTAAACATTATA
>NW_009937553.1:2810-3072 GCF_000696875.1 Nestor notabilis
CTTCACCACTGAACAAGTGCAAAATCCGGAAAAACTAGTAAAACACTTGAATGAGGTGTGCTGGTTATACCAGAGAGGGACAAATCATTGCAATGTGCTGGGGCTTAGCCTATGCCTACAGAGCCCTGCTCAACACTGTCCAGCACCTTCAAAAGGAAAAAAATGTCTCTGAATCTAATGGCAGAGCAACAGACAATGCAGCTACTCCAACTCCAAGCACAGCAGCTACACCAACCCCAGTGACAAGCAAAGCAGCCACTCC
>NW_009937553.1:3102-3331 GCF_000696875.1 Nestor notabilis
ACACAATGCAGCTACTCCAAGCACCACAGCTACACCAACTCCAGCAACAAGTACAGCAGCTACTCAAAGCCCGACAGCAGCGGACAATGCAGCTGTTGGTATTACTCAACCCCCAAGTACAGCAGCTGCACCAACCCTGGCAACAGACACTGCAGCCACTCCAGCCCCAGTGATAGACACTGCATCTAAACCAAATGGCCGATTCATGACACTATCGGTTGACCCTGTA
>NW_009937553.1:3382-3787 GCF_000696875.1 Nestor notabilis
AGAAAAGCAAATGAAAGGCACAAAGAGCAACCCGTGCAGTGAAGAAATATGAACTCCCAATGCACTTACTACAGGGGACAGCGTCTGAACAAGAGTTACTACTACGTGAATCAGAGGAAAAGAAAAAAGAAGAAGAGGTGACTTCTCAACCCCAGACCTCAACCGAGCTGCAGAATATGTGAAAAGGTTTCACCCGTCTTTCAGGGGAGCACATGGTCAACTGGTTGCTCCAATACTGGGACAATGGGGCAGATGGTCACGAACTAGAAGGTAGGAAAGCCAAGCAGCTGGGATCACTTGCTAGGGAAGGAGGAATTGACCAAGCGATTGCAAAAGAGAAGCAAGCCCTCAGCCTTTGGAGGCGGCTCTTGGCACCTGTGAAGGAAAGGTTTTCCTCCACAGACG
>NW_009937553.1:4249-5084 GCF_000696875.1 Nestor notabilis
CACACCCACCTGCCATCCAGTCCCGGAGGGAATCAGCCATTCTAGAGATAATCTATCGTACGCTGGATGCCAGGAATGTATCTGTAGATCCAGGTGAGGTTGAATGTACTCAACCCTTGTGGCAGAAACTTGCACGGAGTGCACCATCATCATATGCCCACTCATTCTCATCAGTGACCTGGAATGACATAGCACCACCAACAGTGGATGAACTGAGCCGTCAACTCAGAGAGTTTGAAGACAATCTCACCCCTTCCATCATTTCAGCTGCGGAAAAACTGTCCCAGGAGTTCAAACAATTGAGAGACAATTCATCCGATCGGTCCAGCTCCCCACGTGTACCAACCCATGTCTCAACTATTAACAGAAGGCGCCCTACTGCTCGAGAGAGCAAATATAGAAGGTACACTCCACGGGGCACCCTATGGTTTTACCTGCGAGATCACGGAGCAGACATGAGAGTGTGGGATGGAAAACCCATCTCAGTTCTGGAGCAACGGGTGCGTGAACTGAAGAGAAGAACAACGGTCGAAGTATAATCCTCCCATGAAAGCTCCTGCTTCTGTTTCTGGTGAGCAGTTTCCCAGACAGAGTGGAAGAGCTGATTTTACTCCAGCTCCTGTGATAAAGAATAATAATCCCTTTCTACCAGACATAAGTGGACAATCTTGTGATCACTATTAGAGGGGCCCTGCCTCCAGTCAGGTGGAGGAGAGGGCCAATCGGGTTTACTGGACTGTGTGGATCAGATGGCCTGGCACATCAGTTCCACAGAAGTATAACTAGTAGATACCAGTGCATAAGGTACCCTGATGCCATCAAAGTATCAAGGGGT
>NW_009937554.1:0-2220 GCF_000696875.1 Nestor notabilis
CACTACAACCTCCTTTCAGGTAGTTGTAAAGGTGGTTGGATGGTAGCTGAGGAGGAGGAAGGCAGTGTCCGAAATGCAGGTGACGGATCATCGTGCAGTCCAGAGGGCGTCCTGGGGCCATTTGTTCCTTCTGCAGCTCAGAAGAAAATCCTGAATCGTTGCTGACAAAGTTGACAGAAATCGTGATAGTGTAATTAACAGTGACATAAACAAACCGGGCAAAATCTGGGCATTGGGTTGATTGAAAGTCTAATAAGTCCAAATACGTGGTCATTTATTCAGGAGAATATAACGGGGAAATACCTGTAGCACTGATAAACTTTGTGCTGGATATTGTGCAGGGCAGATTAACCACTCTTGCAGAGATTTTATGGCTAATGTGGCATTTTTGTGCAGCCCTTTGATATGTTATCCAGTCTAAGGAAGTTGGTGTGATCCACATTAGTGAGGCAAGCTATCACAATAATGCATCCTGGGAAAAAGGAGGGGAAAAAAAGAAGGGGGGGGGGGGGGGGGGGGTAGAAGCGAGCTTACAGAAAACAGAAGCATCTTCAAAATGCCAATATTCAAAAATGTATCTCATTTTTACATGTCTGGTTATTAAAAAAAAAAAGTGCAAAGATATTGATCATGGTGCAGAACAGCCTGGAAGTAGAAGGTACAGCCAACAGCTGAAATCTCCTTTCTCTAATAGTTGAAGTCAATAGCCAGAATTAAAACAGATGCAGATTAGATATATAAAATTTTCACAACACACAGTAGCAGGATGTGGGAATATGGTAGGTTGTGCATCATTTGATATCTTAAGCGTAAGGCAGTTACCTCTAAAGAAGTCATATTCTGCCTAACCAAAAGTACTGCTATTTAAGCAGAATTCCTTATGTGATACACTTTTTCCATGTTAACTGCTTGATCTTATAGGCATTTTCTGTTCTGCAGATTGTTAGTGATGTGAATGATGAAATCATGAAATATAGAGCTGTCAGCAAGCTAGAAGGACCTCTTGGCACTTTGGTAGCCACTATCGGAAGTTAAAATGATCTTAACAAATTAATGTTTTGGAACCATCAGGAAGAAACAATACTGACAAATATAAGTTACATTTGGGAAGAAAAATCAAGAAGTAAAATCAAAAGGATACTGGTAAAACAGCAGCACTTCAGAATGGAATCTGGGGGCTGTAATGGACTATAAAGTAAATATGAGTCAGCAATGTGCTACCGTTAAAGACAAGGCATTGTGGAGTGTTATTAATAGGTGTGCGGTACTTCTGACAGGACAAATTATTTTTCTGCTAGGATTGATAAAGCCAGCTGTGTTCAGCCTCAAACTAAGGACAGTCCAGAGGAAATTAACAAAATACTAAAACTTGTAGAAACTAAGATGAGTAAAAGTTGAAAGAACACTATCTATTTATCATGAGAAGACTGAGAATAAATTGTCTTTTTATCTGGAAAGTGTTGCTGTGAAAAGGACAAAGATATTTCATTCTTTCTGAGTCTGGGATGGAGGAAAAAATGAATCAATTAAATTATTCAGAAAGTTCAGATTCAGTGTTAGACAAAACCTTCTAAAATGTGATGGTAGTAGCATGTGGAACAAGATACCTCATGGGAGTGTGGAATCTCTTCCATACAGAGGTTTGATAGGCAAGGATAATATAGCTATCCTCCCTCCATTCCTAAGCCAGTGGCTCTTGTAAACATTTTTGTTTCTAGTATGTCAGTAATTTATTTCCTTTTATTACTCTATGAATTAATCACTGTAACTGGTGTGAAAGAAACACTAACTCACTGACTTCATACCACCCCTTTTGTTTTTTCTCTTTTCCTGAGTGGCCTCCTCCTTGTTTGCACTCTCAGCGAGCAATAGCTCTATTTTTGCTGGTGCGTTTTGTAGACTCTGCTGTTAGTGTAATACCCAGAAATGGAAACGGAAGTGGAAATAGAAATGTCACCGTAACCGGAATTTCGTTAATCTTCACTGTCAGGACTGCTGTGGCTATTTATTACGAAGAGCACAGGGCCAAATACAGCTGTCTCCTTCCTTTACACTGTATCCATTAGAAGAAAAAAGAAGAAAAGCAATGGTATGAATAGAATGGTGGAGAACAAAATCATCTGAATATTTGTAAGCATATTTGAGGAAGAGAGAGGGAGACAACACACGTAAATAAAGAGATCCATAAGGAAAGAGAGTAGCAGTGTGTGAATATGAGTG
>NW_009937554.1:2280-40668 GCF_000696875.1 Nestor notabilis
GAAAGAGACAAGGCATATGAAGGACAGAGAAGATCTTTGAAGTGAAAAATATGACTCAGGAATGTTTATGTGAGGGAAGAATTATGACTTTGAATATTTCTGAGTAAGCTGTGAGCAGGAACATGCAGGACTAGGGTCAGAGCCTCATGGGATATGTGAGAAAGTAAAGAGAAATAGAAAATAACTGAAAACTCCATACAGCTGTAGATATATCCGTATGGGTTTATGAGAACAATTAAAGAAAAGGCAAAATAGCAACAAAGATGAAAGGATAAGTAAACAAGTAAAGAAGGAAGGAAGCAGAAAAATGCAATTGAAAATAAATGTGAGCTATTTGTTGAAGTGTTTGAATAATTCAAGTTGTATACTTTATAATTTCTTTGAGATTTATATCTTTATCAAGTGCCAATATGATTGTACTTGCCTATGGCAGTTACCAGCAGTAATTAATAAGCAGTGAGCAGGTTTGTAAGGAAGCAAAACTGAAAAACTGAAATACTGAAATTTCCATTTAGTTCTAAAATTTTCATCATTTTTGAAAGGCAGGAAGACATCTGTCTCCTGTGCTCTTAGCCAGCCCATTTTCCAGCTGAGTTTCTTAGACTCTGTAGAATGTGTCTTTTATGGATGACTATAGTCACAGGCTTACAATGGATGATTACCTGAAGCAGACATAGACATCATTATACGCTCCCATGTCTAGCTTTGAACACAGCGCAAAAATCTTTTATATCAATTCTGAATAGAAATTCATACAGTAACTAAAAAATCAGATATTACATGTTGTCCTTTCTGCATTTTGTGTTGCTGTAGTTATCTTACACTACCATATTTAGTTCTGATTTGGAAAACATGTTCCAAACTTAGTCAAGGAAAGAAACTTTCATAGATGCGTCCATAGGATGTTTCACCTCAACACGAGAAAGAATTTCTTTACGTTGAGGATGGCCATCACTGGAACAGGCTGCCCAGGAACATTATGGAGTCTCCCTCTCTGGAGGCATTCAAAACCTGCCTGGATGTGTTCCTGTGTAACCTGCTCTAGGTGGTCCTGCCTTGGCAGGGAGTGGTCAGACTAGATGATCTCCAGAGGTTCCTTTCAACCCCAACCATTCTGTGATTCTGTGATTTGAAGGATCCTACAGGACATGAAGGCAACAAACGACTTTAACAGTGTAGAAGGGAAGAGTGCATTGAATATGTATTCCTGCCAGGATCACACTCATTTTTCCTTTGTTCAGGAATATATGGTTCCCTATTTACACAGGTTTCCCCCTAGACA
Source organism: Nestor notabilis (assembly GCF_000696875.1). Taxonomy (NCBI): domain Eukaryota; kingdom Metazoa; phylum Chordata; class Aves; order Psittaciformes; family Psittacidae; genus Nestor; species Nestor notabilis. The sequence goes on from NW_009937554.1 coordinate 3,563, forward strand.
TAAGGCTATCCAGTCAGGAAGTAGAATTGACTTATACTGCCAATGCATTTTATTGTGTTGTCTCACAGCTCCACCAATGGCTTTCCAAAGAACCTAAGTAAAGATAAATGACAGTTTAAAACCTCAGACATAATTGTTGTAGGGTCACAAGGAAAATTCCTTGTGATCCTACATAAAAATGGGTAATATTTAAGGATATTTTGATTCATGTTTGGTTGCAATTTTTCACAAAGAGCCAGTGAAGTCAGAGAGGAAGAAAGTCTAAAAATGTAAAAATATAAAAAATATATGAATTTCTAATTCGTAGAGTTATAATATCATAGAATAATTCTGGCTAAATGAGACCTGTAAGTCATCAGGTCCAGCTATCTGCACAAAGCAGAGGCAACTGGGGTTTACTCTGGTGCTTATTCAAGGAGTACAAATCAAGTTAATCTAACCCAAGAATCATTTTCTAGTCTGAAATACAATTTCTCTGTCTCAGGGAGCTATTTTGAGGGTAAAATCTCTTTTGTGAGGCATTTGTCAGGCCTTCAGTTATTTTGGTCTTTGTGGTGGCAACGCCCATTTCACCAAGTAGAGCAGGTATCTCCTGTCTGTTGAAGGCAGGAGAAGTGGTCAAGAGAAATAGATACAAAAAAATATGATTCTGTAGCTGAAGACTGAGAGAAATACATTTTAAAGATAAAAATGATACAGTGTGAATGAGAAATGGCTCCTGGAAGAAAAACATCAAGAAATACAGGATAAGAACAAGAATAAGAAATAAGAAAAGAATAAGAAAAGAATAATATATCTTTTTTCTTATTTTTTTTATAATAACATTTTCATAAGAACATTTTTAGGAACATGAGTTAATATTGGTTTAGTGAAGAATAGATCCAGAAAATGGATAGGAGCAGCCAAGTCTTTACCTATTTACTCCATGTTGATATCAAACTTTATTTTCTGTATGACAATTTTCATGCTGCTGTTGTCTCTCCATTCGTGATACATTCTCTCCATGCTTTCTGATTTTTGGCTTAGTCTGCAGAGCAAGAAAGGCTCATTCAAGCATCAAGTCCATGAGCAATTTCCTAACAAACTGTCTCAAACTAAAGGGTTCTTTATAGCCAAAGGCTTACAAGTGGTCCAGCTGTCCTTTGGACTGTGTTGGTGATTATTCACTGAGTTTACAACAGTAAAAAGAAGACTAGTCCAGTGTTCGTTGTGAGATCTTATTTTGAATATTATCTCCTTCATTCTAAGATTTATACTGTTAACAGCTAAGAGAAGAACACACGAAACAGAAGTAACTAATGAAGAGCGTGACAGGTGGGTTTGACAGATTTGAGGAGGAAGACTTGAGGAATTCTGTGAGAATACAGTGATATAGCTGAATGGCTTGAAAAGTAATTAAGTCATCTCGGAAATATTGAAGGGATTGGTCAAGAAAGAAACAGGTGTCTCTCGTAAATACTATGTTTCAAAAGTGTGCAAAGGTCTAATTACTAGGTGACTTCTATAATGTAAACACAAAGACCTCCATAACTCCATATCAAGTTGAATCTTAACTAGAAAGTAATTATCCCAGGTTTTGTGTTGCTTTAACCTAGCTGGAAATTCCGCATAAATGTGGTTAAAATAAACTATTTTAAGTTACTCTATTAATTAACCTTCCCAAACTATCTTTAATTATAACCTGTGTAATTTATTTTGTTGTCCACAGGAACTAATTTTATGTTATATTTGGCTTTCAAAACACTAAGTATTTTTTTTTCATATGTTTACAGCACAAGTGAATGTTGGAAGTACTTGGAGAAAGGTAAATCTTGGCAATTGAAGTTTGGGAGAACTAGCAGTGCATTTGGCACTTGAAGAGTAAACCCAAGACTGGAATTTCATAGGTGGATTGGATGCATCTGGCAAAATGAGGAGCAGTAAAATAGGTAGTAAAGTTAATGTTTGAATATCAGTGGTGAGTTTCAGAGTTAATTACAAGTGTCATTAATGAAATCACTGCATCTCTTATAGCTATTTTTCTTCAGACTCCAGAAAAAAATTACTATGGTTGGCATATAGATTCAAGGGTATCTTTATCATCGCAACATTATTTATTTATTTATTTGCTTTTGCATGAATTAAAGTTGAGGTTCTAAAAATGCCTCCTTAAGATCATTTTAGTTTATACCATTTATATATATGAGATTTTGGATCAAGAAGACCTGAGAGAATAGTTTAGAGAAGAAAAACTGCACACTGCTTATAGAGAGAGAGCAGTGTTAACAGTAGAAATGTGTTTTAAAAAGACACACTTGAAAATATACCTGAGGAGGCTAGCCTGCAAGAAACAGCAGGGTTCACTCAATGTTAAGCTTTTGTATTTCTCCATTCTGCAATACAGATGATACACCCAAAGTGACAGATACCTATCCAGTAAAAACTATGAGAGAGAAAAAAATCACACACACAGGTTTCAGTTTCTGTGTCTATACTCGTCCAACTACAAGCTGTTTGTTTTCCCCATTTTTTGACAACCTTCACTTACTTCCCTGTCAGAGTTATCACAGAATCCTTTTGCTATAAGTGTGGTGCGGGGCGGGGGGGAAGGAGTGTTGTCATTTGGAAATAGTGGTCAGTCAAAGAAAACTATAAAATAATGCACATTCGCATGAGGCTAGTATTAAAATTCCATTTGCAATTTCAACTTTTTAACTTGAATGATGATGATCTAATAAGCAACATTTAGCCATTTTAGAAATGCAGCATTCCACTTAATATGGAATATTGAAGTTTGGGTGTGTTTTATAAACACGCTTATCCCAAAGTGAAAAAAGTTGGGACAAGGGAAGTAAATATTCAGAAAATGAATTCTTTAGAACAGTAGGGCACACATGTTTACCAGGGCTATACTATGTGAAAATGCATTGCACACATACAGTATTTAGTTGCACCATATAGATGATTTTACCTGTCTTTGGGGAATGTGTTTGGACCTGACTCAGTTGTTCAGTTCCTCTGTTTTTAACACTGTATACTTCTCAATTAGAGCAATGTGAATGCTCTCTTTTACTCTTACATGTGTGGTTTAATTTATATTTGTTCTGGAAGGAGAGGATAGGGAATAATTTTAAAGTAATTAAGCTTAAAACAAATTTTACCCTGTTAACATTTTTCATCAGTCAAATTTCATGGTCATCCTGGCTGTTCTTTGCAATTCCAGTGGCAGTCATGATCTTAGCAACAGGAAATTTAAAAAAAATTCAGAAAATACATGAAAAAAGGGTGAAGATGCTGGTGTAGATGTGATTGTTGGGAAGAGGAGGTAATGTGCTAGAATCTAGTGGTCTGCCACAATATACTTTAGCATTTCTGGTGGGGAGGACCTCATGTAAAGAGGTACATGTGAAACCTATCTGTATGTATGATTGTATTGAAGGTGTGTGTAGAGCTACAGAAATAGAATTAAACTCATTATATTTCCAGTGCACACTGTTAAAGGAAGAAGATAGAAGATAAAGTGGTGAGGCACAACTGAAAGTTATTAGCTTTGAAAAGTCTGTTTATACATTGCTACTGGTGTCAGTAACGTCAGAAAAGTAAGATAATCAGTCCAGTTTAATATCTGTATTTTGGGAGGAATACATATAAAGTAGTTAAATTATGGTCTGCACTTCTATAAGATCTTACTAGTTCAGTTTAATGTAACCCGTGTAATTCAGGCACAGAAAAGTCACACAAAAGCTACTGAAGATTTTTGCAACACCTACTTTTCCCCTCTCCCCCCAGTTCTGCTCTGTATAATGTGTGAAAACACAGTCCTGGTCCATGAAATGTTTTGTATTATGGTTCTTCAAAAAAGCTGCTATTTATGTATTTGTAATGTATAATTTTTAATCCTCCTTAATCGAACACATTTAAGATTCAGCTGGACAGGATGCTGGGCCATCTTGTCTAGGTCATGCTTTTGCCAAGAAAGGTTGTACCAGATGATCCCTGAGATCCCTTCCAACCTGGTATTCTATGATTCTAAGATTGAACCAAATAATTTGCTAATGTGTAAGAGAGTGGATTAATGTACATGTGATAAGTGAAGGGACTAATAACATTGAAAACTAAATACTGTTTTATTTTTTTTATAGTATGAAATTCAGATACATGCAAAGGCTATGGAACTTAGGTCTTTAGTCTAATGAGACGATTACTTCGGTATTCAAAAGTGGTTCTGGTAGGCATTTTCTCATTAAGGCATTTTACAAATACTTAATAAAACTTAAGCCTTTTTCCTAATCATGCTATGCATTATAATGGTTTCATATTAACTTTTTCCCGTTTAAATAGTAATGATATAGGTAACATGGTTTGCCAATACATGCCGCATATTCTTAACTTTTTTCTTTAAAGTAGTATCACTGGCTGCTTACTTTTACAACCCTCAGGAATTTCAGGTTACTTGGCAGTACTTCATACAGTGATATTTGGCATCATGGTATTGAACTGGCACCTGGGAATCTCAGTTTTCCTACCTTTCCATATTACCAAAACAGTCACAGTTTGCATTTTCAAGATTTGGTGGTTCAGTTCCCAAATTTATGTAACTGTTTGCTCTGCATGTTTTAGCTGAATGCTCTATTCCCCGCTAAAGCACTTTGTTGCCATGACGAAACAAATATTTCTATTTTACTAGGTATGTTCACCAATCAGTTTAGTATATTTTTTCATGGAAGGCAGCAGGGATTTAAGTCTGAAAATGTGGGACAATTCTTGACTATGGGATGAAAAATGATCTTTCTCAGTGTACAATTTTTAGAAATCCAACTCCTTAATAATATGCTGTTGTGTCAATTTTACACAGTCTACATTAAATTACCAGAAGCGGTTGAAAAAATGTGAATGTTCAGTTTTCAATAGTTTTGTGTCAAACTAGAAAGGTGGTACATGTCTGTCCCATTTGACGCATTCAGGGAAGCAGCTTCTCTAAAGGTCTATTCCATATTTTCATTAATGATTTTTTAAAAAGAAATAAAGAGCATCACTATACAATTTACAAATGACACAATATTTGTGGAGATCGAAGTATGTCATAGAAAAGATCCAAAATCTTTTTGGCTGGTTAAATTTAATGATGACAAATACAAGTACCATGCTTGGGAAAGATGTCATATGGGCAAATACAAAAGGAGGAAAAGCAATGCAAGAAAGACTGCAGGAAAGTATAGACGTGCCATAATCTGAATTAAGGCTTATAAGATATTGCCAAAAAAGATAAATGTCATTCTGGGAATGGTTCATGGAAAATTGACAGCTCTGAATGATATTTGTTCTTCCTTCCTCAGGCTTGGCAAGGCTTCAGCTAGAAGTTTAGGTTTGGGTACCATTTTCTAAGAGAAAACAGAAAGGAGTGATAAAGTGATCAGAAATTTAAAAGTGTATGAGAAAAGCTTTTGTCTTGGACTGAAAATTGGATTTGTATAGCCTAGAATGAAAGACAGTGCAGAGGACCTCTCAATGCAATGATATCTGTGAAACTGTACAGGTATCGTGAACAGAACATGTTTATCCCCCATCATTGTGGGATAAATTTGACCAAATTAAAACCCAGGACATTTAGCTAAGGTATATTTTTCCTTGCTATAAGACTATGCAAACATTGGAAGAGCTACTCAGGAAGGCCATGAAGGTTTTAAAAATAAGAATGTTTCAAGTTAGTCCTGTCTTGAAGCAAAGTAGATTGACCAAATGACCGACCCATTGAATTATCTTTATAATGAATTATAGGTAATGCAATCAACATTAAAAGAATAGCAAATGTATATTTGATCTGGATTTAAGTATGTACAGAAGTATTTTTTTTCCATAGGATTAATTTTTTACTTGTTTAACTCATCGAGAATAAATAAATGACCAAGAAATACTTGCATTTCTCCAGTTCATGCATTGCATTTATTTATTAAAGATAAGCTTCTCTTTCTGGTTTTTTTTGGTTGGTTGTTTTTTTTTTTTTTGTATTTTGTTAAGAAAGACCCTCACATGATGGCAAGTTTTATAGTTCTGTGGGCTTCTGTGGAACACATTAGTGTGCTGACTAACAGGACTACTCTTTGAAACATTAGTATTCTCTCCTTTCATTTTCACTGACAGATATTTTTCCTTAGGTCTTGGAACTAAAAGCTTTTCATTTAATGATTAAAAATGTACTTGCTTGGAATGGTATGAGCTTGCCATTCTGAGAACATGGTGACAATAATATGATTGTGATGTAATTACAGCATGTACAGCTTTGGGAAGTGATCTCATTTTCAGAAACCCATAGCTCCTCATAACAGTTACCAGTACAGTCTCTAAACTTACCTTTACAGATGGGAAGAGAGTAAAGTCTGTCTGGACAGATGCAAATTTTTCAGATGCAAATAATCAGACTTTAGCCATCTTTTAAGGCATCCTGTTGCTGTTTTCAAACATGAGCTTGAGGATCCTGAAAAAAATACTGACCACAAAAGCTTATTTCCTAGGTTGTTTTCCCTATGTTGGTGGAAGAATAAGGCAAGTAGGTAAGATAAAGTATTTCTGGTACATTAACTTAGATAACTTCTAGCCCTTTTTTTGTTCTTTGTTTTTTTTTGTTGGGTTTTTTTGTTGTTGTTGTTGGTTTGGTTTGGTTTGTTTTTTTTCCTCCAGGAATACATGCTTTTTGGAGGGGGAAAAATGCAAGAGCAGGATAACTTTTGAACCTTGGTCCACATTATTGAAGACCACCCTGTTTCTAATGCAGCTGTAAAGGGATCATTTCCTTTGACCTGCTGGTCATGCTTCTTTTGATACAGCCCAGGATACGGTTGGCTTTCTGGGCTGCAAGCACACACGGCCTGCTCATGTCACCCCCCCCAAGGCCTTCTCCACAGGGCTGCTTTGAATCTCTTCTCTGCCCAGCCTGTAGCTGTGCCTGGGGTTGTGCCGACCCAGGTGTAGGACCTTGCACTTGTCTTGGTTAAACTTCATGAGGTTGGCATCAGCCCACCTCACAAGCATGTCCAGGTCCCTCTGGATGGCATGCCTTCCCTCCAGCATATCAAACGAGTCACACAGCTTGGTGTCATCGGCAAACTTGCTGAGGGCGCACTCAATTCTGTTGTCCATGTTGCTGACAAAGATGTTAAACAACACAGGGCCCAACACCGATCCCTGAGGGACTCTAGTGGTAGGACAAGGGGTAATGGCTTTAAACTTAAACAGGGGAAGTTTAGGTTAGATGTAAGGAAGAAGTTCTTTACAGTGAGGGTGGTGAGGCACTGGAATAGGTTGCCCAAGGAAGTTGTGAATGCTCCAACCCTGGAGGGGTCAAGGCCAGGCTGGACAGAGCCTTGGGTGACATAGTTTAGTGTGTGGTGTCCCTGCTCATGGCAGGGGGGTTGGAACTAGATGATCTTAAGGTCCTTTCCAACCCTAACTATTCTATGATTCTATGATTTCAAGATGAGCAGTGATACTGCTCGCCATATCATTCTTCTGCTTGTCGTTTGCTGTAATAAGCTATGCATCTTATTTAGCTTAAATGTCTACAGCCAGGAAGACCATTGTCTTAGTTTTGGTAATGAAGAAAGGGAAGAGGAAGAAACAGCACCCTTGAGCATGTAGTGCCTTATAAACAATTCATGGTCCATATGTCTAGAAACCTTTCACATGAGTAGAGCAATAGACAGTATGGCACAGAAAAACAAAATGTGACACCAGTACTGTTTAGAACAACAAACAAAGTGAGGCATGCAAGGGCATGACCTTGTGTTGAGTAACCTACTCTTTATGCAAGTAATTTTCATTAAAGCAAGCTAGTGAATACAGGGAATGGTGTAAATATTCTTTTAATTTTTTAATGAATTCACTTCACCATTGTATTTCTTAGTTTTGTTTTTCTGTGAATATTCTAGTGAACTAGAATTAGAGTGCAGGATTGTATTTATGTGGCTAATTAGCTATTTTTAAGAAATATTTCATTTAAAGGAAGTGCCAGAGAATGCTTAGGGAAGGTGAGTCTTGTATCTGTAAACAAAACTAGTCATGGCAATTCAAATACATTGTAACTGGAAAGCTCATCAGCTGCAGGTAAATGGAAAACAAACAAGAAAATGTCAGAGGAACCAGACCTTCCCCTTTAAGATATGTGAGGATACTAATGCCATTCTTTAGTACCACCTCTCCTCTTCTGAGCTATTATCTGGAATTAAGCAGAAGAGGCTCCAGAGACTTTATCTACATGTACCCCAGTCAAATTCTTTTACTCAGTAATTTCCTGGGAAAATTCCTTGAAGTGAGAGGAAAGATAATACTTCCCCCCATCCATGTTTCTGTTCTCTTCTTATGACGCTCATTAATTTTACTCAAAGAATTTGCAATTGTTCCCACTTCATACTGCACCAAGTGGGAAACAGCCCTCTGAAAACTGCATGTGAAGGGCAAAAATCTTTGGGTCTCATTTCATTTCCATTTACACAGTCTCCTCAGAAGTCCCATCATGTACACCACTTCACCAAGTTGTTGAAAATGAATTCGCTCTGTGATTTTTATGGCATAAAGATTAAAGAAATGAAATTAACTCTGGTCATCCTGCATTTTTCATATTTGGGCCACCAACAGTTAAGGTGAAGATAGATAAACAGTTAGTTCTTTAAAAATACAGTCATTACACAAAGTCTTTGTTTGTTTGTTTTCAGCTGTGTTGCTATCCTTTTTCACTTCTGCTTCCATACGGACTCTGATGAATTATGTAATTAGTTGTGCACTAGACCAATTTGAAACTTTGGCTTCCTCTACTGTCAGGTGCTTCTAATAATTTTATTTTTTATATAATTGCATGTGGAACTCCTGCATACTATAACAGAATGCTCTAGGAAGAGTTTTGCTAATAGTAGTTTGTAAATTCTAAAGTTTTTCCAGCTATACAGAATCTGCATTGTATTTCTAGAAGTAGGTAATGGGTAAAACTAAGTCTCTGCCCTTCATGCTACTCCTCCTTTTGCTTGTAGAAGACATGATCAGTTACCAACAGAGCTCAAAATTATTTGTAAGATAGTAAAAAGGAAGAAAAGCAAAAGAGAATAAAGTGGGGAGAAAAGTCCTAAGACAGGGAATCAGCACAGGGGTAGAACATGAGCTTACAGTTGCTGATACATCCCTGAAGACTATGAACCTTCTCAGGCATTGCCAACCATCTCCTGTTAATGCCTCTAGCTGTTTCCCTTTCTTTGGGAGACATTTTCACTTTTGTGGTGAATGGAAAAAGAAATCTCTTCCTTGAGTGGTAGGTAATGTTTGTGACATCCATCTGAAGGCCACTTTCTTAATGCTCCATAATAAGGAAAGAGCAGAGCAAAGCAGAAAAATACAAAAACAGCAAGGAAAGAGACAATGAGTGATAAAAAAATGATGAGTCAAACTGAATGGGGGAATATCCTTTTCAGATGTAGACAAGAGATTGATTATATGTGGTAAGAAGATATCAGGGTACCTAAGAGAAAGCAGGAAAAATGATACCATCTGAGAACATCATGATTGGAAATAGTGGAACAAAGAAATAATGAACTAATAGAATGAGATCAAGAAGTGGAACTGTGAGGCTTTATTACTGCTTGACTGAAGTGGGAGAAAATATTTTTAGTCTGGAAATTGCCAGGAATATGTTGAAACAGCAAAGTCAAAATTACTAGGTAGTACAGAAAATAGGTTTTTACTCCATATAAAAAAATTGGCAAAATCCCGGGTCCACTAAAATTCAAAGGGAAGTCTGTCATATAATTACAATCCAGGAATATGAGTTCACCCCATGTATTGAATATTTACCTTTATACTTTGCTGTATGCTGAAGTTTATCTCTGATGTCTTTTCTATGAAGAGAAATTTCTTGGACAATGTCTTTAGCAGTACATATTTTTATTCTTAAATATATCCATTGTATACCAGCTATGGGCCTGAGTTATTAAAGATGTAGAAAGGGTAACACCAGGCAGAGGAGCATGTTGCCTGTGTATCAGAATAAAAGAATACATACAGTTTAATGCAACGTGGTAAACCTTGCATTTTTGGGAAGGGAAAAGAAGGTAGGTCAACTAAAGGAAAAAAGTTTGTCTTTATACAAATATACCAACTATAAATAGAAAACCCAATATTAACATAGCCCACTGAGATCAAGCAGAACTGCATTAGCAGTACTTGACATATCCAAATAAAAATGACTTTGTTTCTGATGCTGGAAATAAGTTAAAAATCATGAAGTACAAAAAAACTGTAATCTTGCTATGAGATAGATGTACATATTTCTTTGTAGAGAATTCAATATCAGGTTAATATAAAGCCACAGATCTAATCGGAAGTGCCTGCAGTAAATTTTCAGTTGGCTATCTCAAGATCTCATAAAACTTGTCCTAGATTTTTATCCACAAATATTGTGATAAATTTGAATTCTGTCAATCTTATTCATAGAATCAATCCTATAATTTCATAGAATTTTATTAAATTCTTAAGATAAACACAATTCAGACTCCATGAGGATGGCAGATTGATTTCTTAATATGAGGAATCCACCTTAGTGTCATATTTTTTATAATGTAGTGCTGAATCACAGTTAATTATGACCACTCAGATGCTTGCTTATTTTCAGCGGCTGCGTATGGAGTGTTTTATAGTTGGTCTGGCCTCAGGAATAGTACAGCGATGGAACTGTGTGCATGACTGGCATGCATCTGACCACTCACCTTGCTCACTTTTAGAAGGCAGGCATATGATGCCTTATATCAGTATGGTGATAGCTGTATTGTGGAGCATTTGAACTGATCAATTTTTTATTATGGCAGAGGCAAAGCACCCTCTTGCCAGATTCTATTTCCTTGCATTCTTCTCTGAGGATCTATAAGATATACAATATCTGCCCACACTTGCACCACTGGATTAATGTGTAGATCAGGCTAGGTCTGGGTGTCCAGCCATGAGCTTGAATGAACCCTCTGTATCCATGGGCAGAAAAAGTGGGTGAAGGTCCAGGTGAGGCTGCTTAGGGTAGCTAAAGCCTATTAATGCACTCAGGGCCCTGACAGTGTAAATCCAAAGTAATGCTGTTCACTTCAAAGTATAAGAAATGGAATTTACAGTAATCGGTCTCTCTCAGTCAAGCTTTCAAGTCCACTATGTGCTAAAAATGGTTTATAGAAATAATGAGTAATTTAATAAATATTTATGTTGCTCCTTATTGTGTGAAATAAGTCTTATTGATGGACTCTGAATATTAAAACAACACCCACTGGATGTTTAAAACAGATTAAATGACCAAATAATGTTAATACTAGAATTTCTGAAGCATATAAATTTGTGACATTTGTGAAGCCATGTTTTACTCCTATTAATCCATATTTCATGAAAATTCAGACACATCTGATCCCAAAGATACTTTAATTGATTCTTGTACCAAATTAAAGTATATAAAACATAATTCATTGTAGATATAAAGGCCACATTTACACACACTTGAAGAGGTCTAACTATGCAGACTGATGCTCAGTGCAATTGACAATGACAAGTGAGGTTCATTAAACAATGCTTTTAGAAGTCAGTGAGTTAAGCGCTTACTTTAGTGGGTTCTTTTGAAAATCTTCCTACATCTTTACTCACCTTAACTGTCTTTATTAGACCAGTCCCTTCAATTCTAATCCTTATATTATTCAAAACAGTTATATTCTCTGCATCCCCTGATAATTCTCCAACATATTTCTGACAATATTTTCTTTTGTTGCCTTTCAGTGCTAACCCTTTACTTTTTCACTGATAGAACATTATCCAAAGCTTGCTTTCTGTCCCTAGCAGAAGACATTTGAATTCGACATGCTGACTAATTTCAGAATTTTAACCAAGCATTGAAGCTGCAATAAAATATGAATAATGGCTTAGAGCAATTGAGACTGATTAATACAGATGCTGCAGTGCTGAAATGACAGTTACCAACTCAATTTGGTTGTATGGTTTGGGCCTTAGGTGGTCTTGCTGTACTTGTTTTGTTGGTGCCACTGCTAAGTAGATTTTGAACCTTTGTTGCAACAGACTTTACTCATTGTTTAGTGTTTCCTGTCTTCCAATGTAATTTACATTTTATAACCCCCCCAGATACCTTGCAAAACATATCTCATGGGATATTTTTCAAGCAAGGATATTTTCTGTTTCAGACTGGTTCAGTGTTACAGAGCATAGTTTTTTCAAAATGTTTTAGGATGAATCATAGAATTGCAAATAAATAAGCCCACTAGAGGGCAATAACATTGCTAATCTAGCTGAAATAACAAAAATATAGTTTTTAAAATATTTAAATGAATAAGGAAAGGCATGGGAAGTCATGTGAGTGACAGGGCGTTTGTGCTGACTCCAGGCTGGGAACAGTACTCACCCTGCTTCTTTGGTTCTCCTATTCCAAGCATACAAACTAATATCCAAGGAAGACATCTTCAGATGCACTGACCCCCTATTTAATGAGGTGAAAAGGGAATGTCAAAAGGACAACTTTGTAACTAAAGGATTTCAGGAACCCTCTTTTCCAGGTGTAACTTAACCTGAGATGTTAAGCCTTCCAGTCTTTAGCCTGAACAGTAACCACATGTTCTACTAGTTGGGAAAGTAAAATAGTTGTCAAATGATCACCAGTTGCATCCTTATTTAGAAAATTCCTTCCTGACCTGCAAAGTAACAACCAGAAAGACTTACCAGTGTCTTTAAAAGCTGTCCTTTAGGACTATATGCCAACCCTTACAATACGAGAGGGAAAATGTGAGTAAAAAACTGAGAGATAGAAGAGTTGATAGAACTATCTTTCCAAACTGTTTTGACTGGAAGAAATGGCAGAAATAATATTCCTTAAGTGAAGAGGCTGAGACCATGTTACCAGGTGTCCACTCATCTTCCCCACCTAATTCCTCCAAGCTTTGCTGGGGCTATCATGTGTGTTTCACATCCACTGAAATGAGTAGTAATTTCTTCAGTAAGCAAAAGCATCATTTTAATTCCCTTACAAATTAAATTTTCAAAATCTGTTTTACTTTACCTTTTTGATGCAAATGTGGATAATACAGGAAGTGTATGAAAATAATGAATACATTGTAATTTCAAATTTGTACTGGATAAATTATAATGAGGGATTTGGACATACTACAGGTATATTTGTAAATCTGCTTATTTGAATTGCTAGATAAGACTAATGCAAAACTGCCTATATTGATATTATGAAAGTTCTGGTGGAAACACATACTTAAATCATAAACCACATTGATCTCATTAGCAAACTATCTTATATAATGAGTTCAAATATTGATTGTGTAAACAAGATAGGGTAAAAAGATGGAAAAACATCAGTAAATTAACTTTTGTCTATGTGTATATTAAATGTAGCAATTAATTAATAGTGATGTGTGAATAATGTGCAGGAAGTTTATTTATAGGGTCAATATCTCTTTTTTTTCCCCCAGAATATTCATAAGCGGAATTTGAAAATGAAGTGGTAAAGCAATGTTAGGTTCCTATATTCTCATTCTCACTATTGCTTAGTTGAACTCCACGAAAATGCAGTTCTGTTAAAGCTCAGTTTAACTGAGCTTAAAACTGTGTGAAAAATAGGTATTTCTGGGTTTCAGTGAAATTTTGTTGGGAGAATATATTTTTAACACAGCAAATACTGAATGAATTAAGAAAACCTAGAAACTGTATGATGATCATTCTTTTCTTTAGGTTTTGTCACCATAATAAATAAGTGATACATTACCTGGTCTCTTCACAACTAGGGAAGAGAAGCTGCAATTGTGGTCTCTGTAAACAATCCCAATGCACTCACCATGTGTTAGTGAGCTTCAGAGAGCTTTTTTTTTTATTCCTCCTGCATGGTTGTTGCCTGTTCTCTACAAAAAGTAAAACCTTAAAAAAGAAATCTTGAAAATAATTCATGTCTTTATGGGTACTTGGAAGACCCTCCAGACTCAGGAACTCTGACAACTCTGGATTTAATTGTGGATTTAATTCCAAACAGAGCCTTCCATAACAAAATATTGTTAGCCTGCTTAAAGGAGTTGAACTGTGTTTAACAGAGAAAATCAGAAATAAATCTGGGTAGTTTATAAAGTGCTATTCTGTTTGGTATTAAGACAAAATTATTGCCTCCATAGTGTGCTCTGCTTCAATGAAAAATTGCCACTACTTGTGAATCCTGGTAACAGCAGCTGAGGAAATTTGAAGAAACATTTCTCAGTAGTTGTGGCATTAGGCAGGTCTCTCAGAGGTCTAGGCCTTTCAAGCAGAGGAAATGTGGGTAGGAAATAAGTATGACGAAAACAACAACATTAAGAAAAAAGCACATGTTAGAATATTCTTCTGAAAAAAACTCAATTATTAGGAAACAACAAATTCAGCTAATCTATGTTCTTATGAAACTAATTTTGCAGATTTATTTGAACAATTAAAGTAGAAATAAAGGTACCTCTTTAAATTTCACCCCAATGTTAATGAAGTCTTAATGATACCTCTGGTTACTATACACACAAACACTTACGTGCAAGGTCTGAAATGGATTAAGGAAATAATAAACATACATATGAAATTATAGGTAAATCAGTTTAAATGGAAATATATTCCAGATGCCAAAGGAGATGCTGGTAAAATGCCTGGGATGTGACGTCAAAGATGATGAGTAAATGGGGTTTAGGAGTAGCACTGAATTAATCCTGAAGATAAAGTAGCATTGATATATGCTCCAGAAGGAATTCACAGAGGAAACTGTAAACTAGAAGGTCGTAACTGTTGCACTAGATGAATGGGGGAATATATTCTGCTTGAGCCCTCTGTTTGGCACAGTGTAGGTGCCCTTTCATGCCAGGCCTGCTGAATTCCTCATGCCTTGTAATAGCTGCCTGGAAGCAAGGGAAATGGAATATGAAACCATCTTTTTCTTTTGCCTGGGTAAATATTTAGATAAGTCCATAACCTCTCTCTTTTTACTCATATGTATAATGTTGGGACTATAGATTTCCCAAAATATACAGTCCTGGTCTTGTAAGATCATGGTATCTGCATCAATTCTGATTCATCCTGATCTCCTCTAGGTAGTATTTATGCAAGGAAAAAAAAACCCCACCACATACAAATATTACAACTCAGACTAGAAAGCCTAAAAATTTTTATTTCCAGAACTGATAATCTTGAAACGATGAATTCCACATCCAACTACAAGCACATGTTATTCTTTTAAGCTGGTGGGTATGTGTTAAAACATAAGGTCCAGTGCATTATGCTGTAGATCCAAGCACAACACAGTTAAAATAAAACCTATACACTTTATTATAATAGAAGCTTTTTCTGTTACCATGTCTTCACAAATTCAAAAAATAACTTCATTATAGGAATATTATTAATTGTTATGTGATGTCTTCTCTCCCAAGAAATACATGGTTCTGACAGTAAAACTACAAATTCACTCCTGAAGATTTTTAGAGCACAAGTCTTATGAGGAATGGCTGAGAGAACTGGGGTTGTTTAGACTGGAGAAAAGGCGGCTCAGGGGGGACCTTGTCACTCTCCACAAATACCTTGAAGGAGGACGGAGAAAGGAGCTGGCTGGTCTTTTCTCTCATGTAGAAGTGATAGGACAAGAGGATACAGCCTTAAGCTACGCCAGGGATGGTCTAGATTGGATATTAGGAAAAATTTCTTCACTTAGAGGGTGCTCAGGCATTGGAACAGGCTGCCCAGGGAAGTGGTGGAATCACCATCCCTGGGTGTTCAGAATCTGTGTAGATGAGGCCCTCTAACCAAGATCAGAATCCAAGTAACACATTTAATTTATAATTTTAATCCTTTTCTGTTAGAAGATTGATTTATTTTTATATTTCTACCAAATATCCATTATGAATGGATTAGTGGGCTTTCCTTTTTTGGAGTTACCAACACTTGGCAGGAGGTAGAGTAGAAAAAAGATAATCTCCATAGCTTTTTCTTAGTCAATGAAAAAGTTCCTTCTAAACAAACGGGACTTTAACTTAACATGCTGAACTACCTCTGGAGGAAACTTTCTACGTGGATTATACATGAAGCCAAAGCATAGATGTAAGTATAGATATAGATAAGATAGAAGAAATTGATTATTTTTTTTCTGAGGATGAGTTCAAATGTGTAGGCTTTCTCTACCTAGTATATGATTTTCTGGAAGTTTGAAATTGTGGTATTGTGATGCCAAAGGTGGTTAGATCATTAAATAATGTATTTCTAAAAAAATCAGAACTAAAATCCGGTGAATCATAGACAAGATGGTTGTGATCTAATTTTGTGCTTAAATCACAATCTCTTCTAATTTTCTTTGTCTGAAAAGTAATACATAAGTATTCCCCAAGCATCCAACCTAGCCAATAGAATTAACTTCTCGTGAAAAGGTAGAAGGAAACATTAAGCTAAAGAATTCCCTTTAAGAATTTTTGGGTTTGTGTCAGTGTCTTCGTTTTCTCCATATGATTTACCAATTAGTTTCTCTCAGCAAATCAAGGCAAGAAATGCCATTGGGATAGTTAGAAAATTCTTCCTTTAGAATTTATCTTCAGGAAGCTGTCTCTATTATGAGATGACTCAGAAAGACAAAAACCAGAAAGATTGTTTCAAGGATTCTGGATGCCTGGCAGTTAATGGTCCTCTAAAGTGCTGTAGTTTCTTACTGCCAAAATCATTAAAGGTTCCTCATGACTTTACCATGACCAGCATTTTGTGTCTAAGGAGTGAAATTCTCAATGCAGAGAGACACAGAAGGACTCCAGAATGTGACTTTCTCTGTCCAGCTTTCACATAGCACTGCTTTTACTTATGCAGTCCTCTGAAGTATTGTAAACTCAAAGACAGACTAGATTCACCAGTGTGCCCTGCTCTGAAAATGTAGAATAACATAGAATAAAGCAGTGCAGCTTTACTGGGGTCTGAATCGCTTGGCATGGTAACAAATCTGATCTCAGTAGTTGAAATATTTTTATTTTTTAAAAGTTGGTATTTCACATATTCCTGTCATTAAGAGTTATGAAGAGAATATGCTCTGACCACTTCTTATTTCAGTTTTCTAGTATGAATTATTTGGCAATTCTTAAATGTAAGAAAATATATAGAAAAATTCTCTGCAGTGGTAAAAATCAAAGTTTTCTAACAGCAGAATGTTGCTTACTCTTCATTTACTTATGCACACTACCAATTTTACTTCTGTGTTAAAGTATTTTTTTGTCTCTGGATTATATTACACAAATGAACATACAATGGTGACATTCAGCTGTTAACAGACAGACACCTAACCAGAGTTTCAGGCTGATCCATGGTGATTTACATTAGGTGGTTTCACTACAGTGTATATGATGGAAGACTTTTTATACTGTGCAACTTTATGGAGGGATGGATGAACATGATATATTTATGCTGAATAAAAAAATACACAAGACCACTTCTCTCATTTTAACAGCAAGTGTGAAAGAATTTTAAGATTTCCTGCCTGCAAATGAGGCCCATTCCATAATTACATTCTTAGGTCCATAATTCCTGAAGCCATGTAAAGCAAAGAGACAAGTAAAAGAATGAAAACAATCACTACTTTTTTTTCTTGATGTGCCTCTACTATTACTTCCTGAAGGAAAGGTGCAAATGGTAGGTAGCAGTTTTTTCTAAACTTAAAGTCTTTAACAATCACATTATGAGTTATGCAATGTGCTTGGGCCATTATATACAGAACTGACATGGGTCCCCTGTAAAATAACATTATTAGCCTAATCTGCTTGCAGAGCAATGTCAGACTGATGCTAAAAATAGTATTTCTGAACAAGCTACTCTGAATTAGGGCCACTGTCTGTGTCCTTTTGGATGACAAGTGAATTTGGTGATTCTCCTTGAAAAGGATTTTGGTTGTTCATGTTGAAAGAAATGCTCATTTCACTTTAAACACAGTTTTAACAGTGGAAAGTAGCTGTATCACACTAGTGAAATTGAACTAATTTTAATATTTCTTTTACAATTTCACCAAGGTATGCACATACCTTGTTATAGATCCTTGGCTGCTCAGACAATTTCTCTGTATTCTTCCCAGGCTTGCTTCCACCCTCTGTAGGCTTCCCTTTTCATTTTGTGTTTGTCCAGGAGCACCTTGTTCATCCACACAGGCCTCCTGACATTTTTGCCTGACTTCCTCTTTGTTGGGGTGCATCACTCCTGAGCTTGGAGGAGGTGATCCTTGAATATTATCCAGCTTTCTTGGGCGCCTCTTCCCTCCAGGGCCTTATCGCATGGTACTCTACCAAGCAGATCCCTGAAGAGGCCTGTCTGCTCTCCTGAAGTCCAGGGTAATGAGTTTGCTATGCACCCTCCTTGCTGCCCTAAAGATCTCAAACTCCAGCGTTTCATGGTACCTGCAGCCAGGGATGCCCTGGAGCTTCACATTCCCCACCAGCTCCTCCCTGTTGATAAGAACAAGGTCCAGCATAGAACCTCTCCTCATTGGCTTCTCTATCTCTTGCAGAAGGAAGTTATCATCAGCGCATTCCAGGAACCTCCTGTTTGCTTATGGCCTGCTGTGTTGTCCCTCCAGCACTGTCTAGACAGGCTCTCATCCTGGTCAGGTAGCTTCTAGCAGATCCCCACTGTAATATTCCCTGTCCCTTCGCTTCCTTTAATCCTGACCCATAAGCTCTCTGTCAGCTCCTCATCCATCCCCAGATGGATCTCCATGCACTGCAGCTGGTCATTGATGTAGAGGGCAACACCCCATCCTTATCTTCCCAGCCTGTCCTTCCTAAAGAGCCTGTTTCTCCACAGACTGAAATTCACCAGCTCAGATTAACAAACGGATGAAGTCTAAAATGCTTTTGTATGTCATCATACATTGATGATTTTACTTCTCTTCTTGGCTATTTCAAATTTTTTTAAAAGGTTTAAAGTAATAAAATCTGGGTTTATGCACTGTCTTTTGCATCCAAGATACTCTGAAGTGTTTTAGAAAATAATGAGACACAAGCTGGTCTTTTCAATGGATGTGTAAGAATGAGCAGAATGTGTCTGGTAAAATGAGGGGAACAATCTATACATCCTCATTTGGGTGACATTTGTGTTGACCTCATGTGGAACTTTCCTAAATAATAATTGTAGACAGCTTTTTCAAGGGGGAGGACAACCTAAGGAGGCAGTCCAATATATTCCTTCCCTCCCAAAGGAAGGGATGTAGCTGAAGTACTAGTGGAACTTCCACTGCTTCAACCTCCCAGAGTAGCATGTGCCAGGCTGTCTTCTGAAGTGCAAATTAAAGGGAAGAATAGGGAAAGTGCAGCCAGAGCATGAGCACATATATCTTCTTCCTCTTCTCCAGTCACTTTTTTTGCCCATACAACATCAGGGCAAATAAATAATCCAGCTGCATGCAAAGTGATGTACTTTGATTTTAGATATTAATGCCTATATCAAAAGAGAAGTAAATATTGGTTGGGAAAGGACCTCGTGATATTTTAAACTGTCACAGATTCACAGAATCCGGTATCAGTTAATTGCTCTTGCCCATATTTCCTGAAATTTCTGCAAAGTTATTTTGACTGACCAAATACAAGAGTCTTTAAACAGTGCAGTGTAACCTAATAACTTCGGGCAGCACCACTAAAATTTTAAAATGTGGATGGATGCATGATTCACACTCCCCATCCCACCATCCTCTATCCTAGGAGTGGTTTCTAAATTAAGTTTCTAAATTACTTCTTCAAAGTAATCATCTTGTCATCCTTCCTGTTACTGCTGTATTGTGGCCATAAGATGTTACTCAACTTCCCTCTGCAAGTAGATTTAACTGAAAATGCTTATCTCTGAGAATTGATGTTTAAAGAAATGCTCCTTCAATACAGTGAGAATTGGCAACAGCACACAAACACACAGGAATAGAAGGTGAGTACCTGATTTTCTTACTAGAGGACAGCTCTGCTGTCTGCATTCATGTTTAAGTATACTGATAACTTTGTTAGTTTCAGCCAGAGTAGGATTAGACTTAAAAAAGTAGTGGTTAAGGCAGGATATGTTCTGAAGGAAGAAAGCATATGACAGCAGCTCATTTATAGCTAAGATTCTTGCTGTACATAATGTAAATAAATTAATAAAGAATTTTCTTTATAAAAAAATCAAATTATCTTTAGAAATGTGACATGGTTTCATCTGCATACTCAGTTAATGTAACTAAAGTAGCTAGTATTACTTGTCTTGTCAGATCCAGAGTTAAGAACAGTATTTGATTAGTGCATAAAGAAGTACTTTGGAAGACAGCAACGTGGCACTATGGAAAGAGTCAACTTCCAGAGAACCTTACTACTTCGGAAACTGGAACAGCAATGCACTACCTTTAAATGGTGTTTCAGGCACCACTGATAGAAAGCAGCATCTACTAGTAAGTCTTTAGAAACTGTAAAACAGGGTGTACTTAAAACACGATTCATAAGGGCTGTTTCTTGAGAATCGCTTTCCAGAAGTAGTTTTTAATACAAATATAACATTTTTAGTCACATTATCGTGTTCAAAAAGTTCCATAAAGAAAATGCAATGAAGATAAAATGCATTTAATATGTTAAATGCATAAATGTTAAATCTCTTCAGTCTGGAGGTCATAACATTGTACAGCTCAGAAAATTACTCTCCTATTGTATTTGGCATAGCTGGTAGTGTTTCGGTACAGAGGTAGCAGTTATGGCTGGTATGGGAGGAGACCATGAACTGGCTCATCACAGCTGATTCTAGCCAGCTCTGACACCCGTGTTAGTGCTTCATTGTGCACCAAAACTTACTAGGGAGTAAGAAACGTGTTTGGCTTGACTTAACTTTAGGCTGGCAAAAGGGGAAGAAAGGTGTTTCCTTACTGTTTAATTGTTTATGGTTTTTGTTTTGGTTTGTTGTTTGGTTCATTGGCATTTTTTCCCCTCAGTAACTGAATCAACAACAAATATTTTGTTTCCATTTGTGTTAAATTAAACTATATTCTCCAAGTTAAGACCATTTTGCCCAAAAGAAGCAGTATTTTCAAAAGCTTGAATACAAAGGGATATCCAGGAGTGGATGTGAGAGAGATAAGAAGATCCTGGAGAGAGTCCAGAGAAGGACAGCTAATATTATTGAGGGACTGGAGCATCCCTCACATGAGAGGAGTCTGAGCTCCTGAAGCTACTAAAGACCCCCAAAAAATTCATTTATGTGGAGCAAGATGTTCAAGCTGCAGATGAGGCTATTCTGCATGCTATTGAAGTATTAGGCACAGAGCAGCCACTGTGGTTATGCTCTGAATTACCTGCCCTGAATTTTTTGTTCAAGGATTCAAAACCAACTGATGGAAGAACAACCAGTGCTACATGGAAAAAAATGTGTGCTGGCCTTTACCCAGTAGGTGTGCATTGGTTCAAGCTCCAGATTGGTATTAGCTGAGTTTATTAGTCTGCAGCCAGTAAATTAAGAATGTGGGAAAACTGAATTCCTCAGGCTGTTGAAGCCCAAGCATAAGATGAATTAAGTGCTGAAAACAATGGAGTTTGTTTACAGATGGATCTTGTAAAATTACAGCAGGGATCAGGAGGTGGTGAGCTGCTATTTGGAATCCCTCCATGGGAGATGCTGCCACCTGTGAATGGACTGGAAGCTCTAGTCAGTTTGCAGAAGTAATGGCCTTGAAAATATCCTTGGAACATGTTCAGAAGTATCACTGGCCCCAGTACACGTACAGACTCCTGCATGGTGGCTAAGGCAGTGTGGAAACATCTTCAAGACTGGAATCATGTTAACTGGCAGCAATGAGCAGTTGAGCCTGGGGAGAGGGAAGGAAAGTGCTAACATTTAATTGTGCATATTTTCCTTTTTTTCTCAGTACCTAAACCAGTAACCAAAAGTTCATGTGAATTAAAATTCCCCTAATTGGAAATATTTTGCCTCTGACTACTGTTGGCAAGGTGGCATAAACAAGAAGATTTCTAGAACGTAGCTCTGAAAAGCGAAATATTGATTCTATCAGCTTGCTACCATACCCTTACTTCATGAAAGTACTAAGAAGGATACTGAATAGATGGGCAGATCTTGAACAAATATTCCCAATTACTGAGGGGACTGTGCAGGTAACCCTTACAGATTTAGGAGACTTAAGAAAAATGTATGTTTACCATCGGACAAAAGTAGACTAGGGTCTCAGTCAGTAAGCTTATTTGCCATATGCTGAAACAGAAGAGTGCAAACAATACAGAAGACATATAGCCTCACCAAATTCTCAACTAAACCTAGAAAACATCAGGTCAGGATTTAGGAAATATACAGATGATAGAAGGTTTATTTCCAAATTTCTCAGAGAAAGTCTATCTGGGGGGCAAAAAAATGTGATGAGGAAACTAAAGATAGATGTTACAATTTCTGACTTACCTGACATTGACTCAGGAAATGAACAACACATTGTAGGATAATTCAAATGGTTCAGTGGCACCTGGGAATCTGAAAACATAATGGATAGCAGTAGGCATGCATAATCCCCTGGAAAGACGTCCAAGAAACTGATGGCAAGGGCAAACAAACAGAAAAGGATCCCTACCTGCTAGTATTGGATCCAGCAAAACATCTTCCCAGGTAACAAAGCAAAGCATGGTGGCCTAGAAAAAACATTTTTATCCCCTGAAGTCATCTGGACCTCACCAGATAAATAACAGACCCTGTCACAGTTAGGAAAATGCCAAGTGAAGTGGACAGCCCTCTGTAGCAAAGAAGTCAATGACCTGAGCTGGGGATGTACAGCTGAGCATGCTTGGGTCCTACTGTCAAATCACCACAGAAACATGGGCAATAGCCCATGTTCCCATGGATAACATTGCATGTAAGGTAAACACAGATGGAGAGAACTGTGGAGAGAGAACCATCGACAACTTCATAAAATTGGCAGACAGACAGCATATAAAGGACAGAAAGAATGTGACCTAGAGTGACCTAGAATGCGACACTTTATGCAAAATGAATTTGCCTAATACATCCATGACAATGAAGTATGTTACATGAGCTGACAAGTCCTCTTAGGCACCATAAATGCTTCCAAAATAAGACTTTCAAAGACCATTATGTTTGATAGGAATTCTGAAAATATTTGTTCCCATTCTGGTTCAGAAATAATAATCAACCTTTATCCTGAAACAAAAAACCTGGATGTAGCCATCTCTGTGTCAAACCTGTTTGAAACTAATGGCAAAATCTTTCATTTTTCCACCACATCTGACCTATTGACTTTTTTTTAATGTCTTAGTTATTATAATATCTAGACTTTCTAAAAAGAAACAAAATAAATAGCTTAAATAATATCAGACGCTCCCAAATATGAGTTGTTTAAGAATACATTAACTGCTGATATGCTGATTCTTTAAGCAGTAAGTGTAAACACAAAGGGGTGAAAAACTTTTATTAAATACAGCTTTAGTTACATTAGCACAATCTCACATTTTCTTCTGATTCGATTTTTAGGTGAGAAATGTTGCATTTATTCTGTATAATCAATCTTTAAGTAATTATGTAGAATATTGTTTAATATATTGATAAAACACTTTGCCCTAAATAGATTATCTGTGTTGTGGATTTTAACTTTAATCTAGGTTAGATCTGGTTAGCCATGTAAGTCACTTACTTACAGAATTACATCAATGTGAAATTTTACAAAGGTTGTCTTTGAAGAGTCAGGGAAGAATTTATTAATTAACACTACTTAGATATTTCAGTTTATCGTTAATTTGTATGGGGACAACTGAAAGCAGGTTCTTAATTTTATCTCCACCACACTAGCACCAAGAGACCTTCAGTGTTATAAATGGAAATTAGCACTGGCAGGAGAAAATTTAGTGGGAAACAGTGTGAGTGCATTTAGAAGGGCGGCACCTTCTCTAACCTCCTCTCAGTGAGACTATAAGATTGCTGACAATGTAGAAGTGCCCATTTCACAGTTTATCCATATTTTTCAGGTAGCCTTACTGAATGGAATACTCTCATTTAAATGAAAAGCATAATTGATCCAGTGTAGATATGCAGGACAGATGGAAGAAATGGTGCCAAGTATTGTAGGAATAGAACAAATATATATTACACTGTGAAGCATATGGTATGCTGGATGTAAAATATTAAACAGCATTAGAGCATTTTAAAATACAGCCCTAGAGAATCCTGATACTTAGCTTCAGACCGAAAATACCTTCCCTATCTGTGAAGTATCTATAGTAAAAATGATCACCCTTTTTGACGTATGTAAACATGAAATACGATGCAGAGGTTTTGTTTTGGTTTTGGTTTTGTTTTAAAGTAGGCAGTGTTCTTGAACATTAATTCTACCTCTTTAAGTTATTTTATTTTTAAAATTATGCACATATTTTCAAAGCTCTATGTATGTTTCTAGATATTCATACAAAGATATATCCATTCAGGGAACTATTTAGTTTTATGCTACTCATGAAAAGATATCAGAGATTAAGTTTTAATCCTAGTTGCCATTATAAATAATACTTTTTTAATAGTTCACAAAGAGATGAGAATGGTTTTAACACAATTTCCAGATTTTTATATAGAATGCCTAAACTTAAATTAGGAAGATAATCTAAAGAAATCATTTATCAAATCCAGAAATTGGTGCTTATATTGTATTTCAAAACAAGACAGTTACTGCAGGCAATTAACCACTGAGACAGTTCAACAAGAACTGTGGTAGATTTTTTAATCTCACTGACTTGAAAACTGAATGTCTTCCTAAAACACATTCTTTAAACAATAAATGGGTGATGAATTTCTATTCCTTTGATGTCTTCAAAAGGTAATTATAATGATACTTCTTACCTTAAATACTCTAAAAAAATCTCTTACCCAGTATCATATCTGTAACATCACAATAGGGATAAACATACTTCCACCCTAAAGGAAAAGTTAAACATCTTTTGATGCTGATTGCATACCGTGATGTCAGAGCATTTATGTTATACCCATCACTTCTGTTCTTGATCTTAGTACAGCTTTTTGGCTAGTAATAAAAGTTTGAAGTACATGGGAACAGAGAAGTATTCCCTGACTTGTGATATGAAAACTGTCTCTCTATAAAACAGTTTTATATTTTATGTTAGCTGGAATTTTTATTTTAAATATATGTAGATTAAACTTTGATTTTGTAGGTATTAAAATTGCACATTCATAGATGTGCTTGTATGTTCATAGATATGATAAAGTGAAGAGGGAAGAGTTAACAACTTTACAGTCTGATCCTACTACCATATTTTTAATATAATCAGCTAGCCATTTCACTCTATCATTACAGTGCTGATTTAGAGCCCTAAAAGGTAATACATAATAATTTCCCAGGGAAAAGAAGAAGTGAGGGTTGGAATATAGCTTATCTGCAAGGGAAATAAAGGGTTTGAAAGATGATAGGAAAATGTGGTTAGTTTTTTTTAAATGCATATTTTAAAATGTTAAAAATAATTTTAATTGCCCTGGTGTTGCATGAACATTATTGGATTAGTCATTAATTCAAGCTGGCAGCAGGTTTTTTAATACCTTTCCGACTTTGCTCTGTGAGGAAACAGATCATTTTAATGGGTATTTAAAGCCTCAGGATGTACCTAATACTGGAAAAGCTTCAATGTAAAACTGGCAGAACGATAGTGACATCTTAATTTTATTCAGAACTGTCTCAATGTGGCTAATACATCATTTGGAGACATCTCACGAAAGACAGCTCTTGTTTACAGAATGGCAGCAATGCAGTGTTTGGTCTCATTTGAGCTTTGTCTCATTTGCTTTCCTTACTTTCTATAGTAAGGTTATAGTTTGAAAGTGGCTGTTGTAGACATTTGCTGTTTCTGTCCAATCTGTAAGGCTTTCGTTGAGGATAGTTAATGGGGTTTATGCGGTTTATGAAACCTCATTTACATTTCAGTTTGGAAACTAAATAATTATTAAATAATTCTAAGTTAATCGACTCCTACTGGGTTGTGGTTTTCTGTTCAAAGTTGGACTATATACAGACTGAGCTGCAAAAAGAAGTAATGAAGTCTTCTGAGACACAGGCAGAGGACTGGACCTAGTGAGAGATTTACACACACAGAAGGGTTTGGCAGCATCTAAATGTACTTTTCTATGTAGATTCCCCAACTAGCTCAAAAAGAGAGTATATGTTTGTTGTACTATCTCCAATTACTTGGCTGGGTTCTGAAATGGTGTAGTTTTGTTATCCAAGAGCTCCACGTACTTGGGAAAAAGCACATTATGAAGTACAGTACCATGCACAAAAGCACAAGTGTTTCCTGCCATATCAGAGCATACAGAACCTAGTAGCTGTAAGCAACTTGAAAAGTTTTGCACGGCATGGTATTTTTTAGAGCCTTGACTCATAAAATCACGAGCATTTCTTAATTCATCCAAATGAACAAGCCATTAAAAAATCCCCATTTTTATTACTCTTAATTACACTGGGCAGTCCTTGCTGGAGTCCTTGTAAATTGTGTCTCCAGCCTAACAGCTGAGGCATTAACAAAGCCCTCGTTAGTGTTCCAACACTAACAATCATCAATAAATCTTTTAAACCCACAGGAAATGTATAAAAACTAATCAAAGCACATGAAGCTTAAATAATCAATGAAGGTGAGTAAACAAAAGATTACTAACTGAAATATTGCATTCCTGAATATTTTGCCCTTTAATTATGTGGAATCTTACACAGGAAAAGTCTTACTTGACAGCATTTGAAAAACATTAGAAATAGCACTAAATATGCTGTTTGTGGCAGAAGAGAGACAAGCTATGCTAGGATATATTGAGTAATTATTGCTGCTGCAGAAATCCAGTCATTTTTCTTTTAATACATGCAAGGACAGGAAAAAGATAAAAAGTTGGTGAGACAGAGTATCAATTGCAACTTAAAAATACGGAAATTACAAGTACAGAGTGCAGTCTTATCTGTCACTTCCAGACTTGATAAACCTCTACCCATGTCTGCGAATAGAAGAAGTGTCTGATGTAAGAAAGTTTAAGTTTTCTGACTTATAACAGTTTGTATAGTCAATCTGTGTGTGTAAAACCATCTACCTCAGGATTTTCAGTGCCTTTAAAAATATTCAGGACATGTTATACCTGCGTCCCTCCTGGCCCATCTAATTAGCTGGAGAAAGTGCTTTACCCTTAAACCCTTATGGTGCTAAGTGATACCTCGTCTTCCTTCACTCTCTAAATTTGAAAAGGAAATCCAATAAGGATTCTTGCATAAGCTATATAAAGGAATGTGCTTTTGACATGCTTCCCTTCTAAACTTCTTCATTTGCTATGGGGTAGTTTAAGAAGACTCCTCACTCAACAATGTAATTTCTAGATTGCCTAATATGTCATCAAGGTTTTTAATTCTGTATTTTAGATTCCAATCTGGTAGGTGTCACATGTCAAACCCGTATGTTCCTAGGGACGAATGCAGTTCATTTAATTTAGGTAACTACCTAATACCTCCATTTTAGGTATCTAATGAAGTAGTAAGATTTATCTCTAGTACAAAGATGTATTTGTCCAATTTTAAGCACCTAAATTAGGCATTTATGAGGACTTCAAAGGCACCTGCCTCTCTGTATTGACCAAATAGATGTAAGGTTTATGTTTAGAAGTTTGTGTGCTTTTATACTAAAATGGAAGGTAACTGGCATAGGCTATACACTAATAATACCTCGGGGTCTAGCCTGCAATGCTTGGATACTTGATACTCTGTATTTAAAGTACTTTCCAATTCTATACCTTCAACAAAATTCATTATCCTATTGACATTTCTGTGCCGAGTCCCTGAGGAAGTATTTAGATAATGACAGATCCAAGACTAACATTTTAGGAACTTCACTAACCTTCTTCTATGAAGACAAATCTCATTTCAGTTCTTTTTCTTATTTCACTGGTCAGTTTCTTACCTATCACATGGTTCCTCTACTCCTTACCGTTTTCCCTGCTGTAATGAACATCCCATGCGACACTGCATCAATTTCTTTTAGTGAAAAGCAGATTAAATCTGCTGCCTTTCTCTAAATGGCTTAGGAACAAAGCAAACATGATTCATTATATTAAATCATCTCAGAAATTACATCTTTTCAAAGTTTAGTGTAAAGAGATAATAATTTTAAGATATTAATCAAAAATGAGAAGCAATATTCTCTGAATTCACCCAGAGTCCAAAGTGAAAGACTTCTTATTAAAATAGGTGGAGAGAAACCAAAACAAGACTATCCAGAAAAATCAGATTAAAAATTAATCTTTTTTAAATGACAGTTATTAACTGAACCAGTTTTAATGATCTGATATTTAGGCACCAATTAGCTGGTACCCTGCTCCCTTAGCAACTGCAAATACTGGTTCTACAATATAATACGGTGTTTTATTTCCCTCCTCCTTGGTTCTTTCTTTCTGACAGTGTGATGAATGATACTCGTGTTGGAAGTTATTGGGTCACTAAAGTTAGGGCACAAACTCATTTTTATGACAGTCCTAAGATATTACTCAGACTATTCCTTGAAATGAAAAGAGTCTTTTTGAGGTTGCAACTTTTTCTACATGCACCAAAAATGATTTCTGTGCTCTCTTAAAAAAGAAATTACTTTGTAATATACATCACATCCATGTGTCACATCTGACATCAAACAAGCCCTGATACGTTTCCTGCCAGGTGTTAATGTCAATGCCTGAAATACTGCTACAGAGGAAAGGAGTAACCTGGGAAATAGAGATGCGCTAAGGCCTCTTGTGATTCACTAGTTCAGAAATGTCTTACTGGGTGAAGTGATGAACATGTTCTGTACAGTATTTTCCAGCCAAGGCAAGCCATATTTTCTCTTCTTTTGTCAGCAGAAAAACTTGAAATATTAGTACACTGATGTGTAATAATGCTTATCAGACAGCAAACCCAGAAGCAGACAAGATCAATAGCAATTTATTATTCACAGAATACAGGCTTGCAATTTAGGGGTGATCTCTGAGAATTATTATTTTGGAAAAAGTGAATGAAAACTTGGATGCAGAGAAGTCAGTGAAATGTCGCCATCAATTTGAACAGAGATAGAATTCCAGTTTCGTGTTGTCATATTCATTTTCACATGTCCCTCTCTGTGATTCTCTGTACACTTTGTATTCATAGTGCATTATAAATTATTTAATTTTTCAGCTTCGGCCTAGGAGAAATTAACACATCTATATGTCCAAAGCACTTGAGTCACCTCCTTGGTTTTTGATTGATTACTTATATATGCAAATTTATGCTTGAGCATTACTGTGTGAAGGACTGGAGTGTCTGTGAGAAAGGTGAACGGGTGAAAGGTAATTACATAGATTTAACACAAATTCAATGGGAAATAAATATGGCTTACTGTATCTAATGGTGTCCCTGTTTCTAAAGAAAACTGGTAAGAAAATTCTTAAACACCTTGAAGATGCTCAGGGCACATGGCCTATGTGAAGAGGTTAAGGGAGCTTCTTTGGACTGTCGGAGAGAAGACTAAGGAACAGTGAAATATCTGAAGGGTGGTTACAGACATGATGGAGCAAATGTCTTCTCAGTAAATGTTTCAAAAAGTGTCAAAAAGATAATTTAGGATGGAAGGGAACTCAGGAGTTCTCTAGTCCAACCTCCAACTCAAAGTATAGTCATTTGTGAGGTCAGACCAGTTTGCTCATGCCTCCACACAGTCTGGTCTAAAAACCTTCAAAGATGGGAACTGTATAACCTCCCTGGCCAACCAGTTCCATCGTCTGAGTGTCCTCATTGTATAAAAGTTTATCTTTATATCCAATCTGAACTGCTCTTGTTTCAGCTTATGCATCTCATAAATCCCACTATGTACCACTGTGAAGAGCCTGATAAAATCTTCTTAGAGTCATAGAATGGTTAGCGTTGAAAGGGAAATTAAAAGTCATCTAATTCCAACCCCCCTAGCATGGGCAGGGACACCTTCCACTAAAACAGGTTGCTGAAAGCCTCATCCAACCTGGCCTTGAACACTTCCAGGGATGGGGCAGCCCCGTCCCATCTCTGGGCAACCTCTTCCAGTGTCTCACCATCCTCACAGTAAAGAACTTCTTCCTTATACTTCCTAATCTAAATCTACCCTCTGTCAGTTTAAAGCCATTCACCATTATTCTATCATTATATGCCCTTGTAAAAAGTCCCTCACTAGCTTTCTTGATGATCTTGCCATTTGTACTGTTAGGTTGCTATTAGGTTTTTTTGGAGTCTGCCTTTCTCTAGGGTGAAGAAGTCCAGCTTCCTCAGCCTTCCCTCATAAGACAAGTGATCCAGCCCAAATCATTATGGTGACTCTTTTGAATTGCATTCACTTGTTCAAATTTTTTTTATTCTTGGGGGCCCAAACCAGATGTGGTCTCACGAGTTCTGAGTAGAGTGAAACTTCCCCTGATCTGTTTGCTATGCTCCTGTTAATTTCACCCAGGATGTAGCTGGCCCTCTTTGCTGCCAGGATGTGCTGCTGGCTCATGCTCTGCCTGCTGTCTGTGAAGACCCCCAGGTTTTTTTCAGCAGAACTGCTCCCCAGCCAGGCTTTCCCCAGTCTGCATTGTTTCCAGGGATTCTTCTTTCCAAGATGCAGGACTTGGCATTTTATCTTGTGGAATTTCATAGGATTCCTGTTGGCCCATTCTTTCATACTTTCCAGGACACCTTGGATGATAGTACTGCTTTCAACCATGTCAGCTGTTCACTCCATTTTAGTGTGAGCTGCAGACCTGAGAAGGCTGCACTTAGTCAGCTCTTCAAGATAATGTTAAACAGTTCAGGTCCCAGAGCAGACCCTTGCATTTCTACTTTTTACCTGCCTCCAGGTAGGGCACAACCTGCTACCCTCTGAGCCTACTAACTTCCATCCATCTTTTTACCCATCCAGATTGTAATGTACTAATTTGGATACAAGAATATTATGGAAGCCAATATCAAAAGCCGTGCTAAAGTCAAGGTAAATAGTATTCATTGCTCACATCTCATTCACAGACCTCCTTGTTTTATTATAGGAGTCAATCAAGTTGGTCGGACACAGTTTAGCTTTGGTAAATCTATGCTGACTGTTTCCACTTACCTTCTTCTCCCTTGTGTCCCCAGGAATGTGGACTGAAAGAACTACTTCCATTATTTTCCCAGCATCAAGCAGGCTGACTGGCTTGCCACAGACTGAGGCTTGGAATATTGAGATTGGATATTAAGTAAAAAATTCAGTGAGGAGTAATGCAGCACTGGAACAGGTGATGAAATTTCCATCTCTGGAGCTTGTCAAGGCTCAGTTAGGCAAAGCCATTACTGAGCTAATGCAACACTGGTGATCTGTGTTAAAGTAGCAGATTCAATTAGATGACCTGCATATGACTGTATTTCAAACTGCTTTGCATCCAAGGATGACTTGAGTACTTTACAAAAGTTGCTGTATCCGATCAGCCATATAGTACAGATAGACAGTGAAATTAAGAAAGAAATTATTGAAGCCATGTCGTGGTTTAATCCCAGTCGGCAACTTGGAACCACGCAGCCGCTCGCTCACTCCCCCACCTCTTCCCTCTTCCCTCCCGCTCCCGGAGGGATGGGGAGGAGAATCAGAGGAATGTAACTCCCACGGGTTGAGATAACAGCTCTCCAGTGACTAAGGTATAATACAAACCACTACTGCTACCAATAATAATGATAAGAGGAATAACAAGGGGAGAGGACACAACCGCTCACCACCCACCAACCGATACCCAGTCCGACCCGAGCAGCGATCTGGGCCTTCCGGGTAACTCCCCCCAGTTTCTATACTGGGCATGACGTGCTGTGGTATGGAATACCCCTTTGGCCAGTTTGGGTCAGGTGTCCTGTCTCTGCTTCCTCCCAGCTTCCCCTCCTCCCTGGCAGAGCATGAGACTGAGAAAAATCCTTGGTCGGAGTAAACATTACTTAGCAACAACTAAAAACATCGGTGTTATCAGCGTTGTTCCCAGACTGAAAGTCAAAAACACATCACTGCACCAGCTACTAAGATGGAGAAAAAATGACTGCTATAGCTGAACCCAGGACAAGCCATTATGTCAAGAGTGTTATGAGCATTCAGCATCTTGCAGGATTATGCCAAAGAAATTACATTCAGGAAAACTGTGTTGAACTGACTTTGAGAGAGTTGTGATGAAGAAGATGTTGTTCCGAGCGAGCTGTATTTTACACCTTTCTGTGTTATCATCATGTTGGATTGGACCTGTGTGCAAATGACTTTTTAATATCTATCTCTAACAGCTTTTTATATTTAAACACCTTTTTCTCAGACCTTAAAAATTACATTATTCTGACAAGACTGTATGTTCGAAATCACAATCTAATTGAAACTAATGGGGGATTTGACATGAATAAAAATCTGTTAAAATACATACAAAATTCTAGGATGTTATAATAATTTTACGATTTGAATATACCTCACCATGCAATCTGCTGACATATAGCGAGAGTTTTTTAGAAATTAAGCAGAGCACCATTTATGTTGACTTTTTTACCCGATTTTGCATTCTTGTGTATTTAAATGCTTTTCATAAGCATTATTTTCTCTTTTAGTGTGTCATATTATGTACATAGAAATTTCTGTCTATTCAAGTATGTGGCTACAGAAAGGGATATCATCTATGTAGTAAGTTTACAGGCACAGGATAATTTCCAGAAGAATGTGATGAATTCATTTAAGGCTTACGCTTGATTGTCTGTTTTCATCTCTACTCACTACCCTATTTTCTTCATGATTTACTTTAATTTCCAGACCTTGGAGAAACATCAACCAACTGCTTAAAAAAATCAAATCAATACCCTGAAAAAGTATTTTCTACCTCACACATTGCAGTCCTTAGCGCTATATCTTCATTTTTGTCTTGAAAATAATGGTCTCACAGTAGCTACTTTTAAGGCCTGTGTTCAAATCTATCTCAGTGTTAAAATGGAGTGAGTAGAAATTTTCCATCTCTTCCCCAGAAAAAAAATTTGTCATGTTTTAAACCCACTTATTAATGCACGGTTATTACCATTGCCAAGAGACAGAAAATAGTTGAAGGGGTCAAAACTGAATGATGAATTTCAATTGTATCTTTTTGTTATTAGCCATGTCTTTATAAGCAGGTCAGAAAGGACCTCTAAGAGATATGCTTTTCTGGCTTATACCCACAATACTCTCTCTGACTAACAGGCCTGTTGCTCACCTGCTGCTGGGTGCCAGACGATGTCAGGCACTACCCCTGAATGTCCCTCACTAGATGCCAAAAAGGGCCTGCTTATATCTCTCCAGACTAGTTTTATCCAGTTTGTTATCAGGCCAATCCCCACTGCTTTAATATTTATCTCTAAATATTCATTTTTCACAAAATGAACTTAAACCAGGTTTTTAAAGATCTAAGCTTTCTGTATCATCTGCTTACCTGCGAGGAAATGAGGAGTATAAACACTCTGGAATCACTCAGGCTGGGTAGATTAGTGGCCCTTGAAATAGCAAAGTATCAGTGAACGGCAAACAAATATTTTCTCATATGAAAGCTACATTGTGAAAACAGTCTATAGCTCGTTGGACAAAAATAAACATATTAGTGCCCCATGCAACTGCTGTTCTGTATAGTCTGGGCATTGACATAACAAGCTTATGAAGTTGGGGCCAGGCCAGTTCTGATTCCAGGAACACAGCAAGAGATTGATTAAAGTGAGCTTTATACCATCTGTGGTCAGATTATGCTTGGTACAGTTCATATATCAGCAAGAGCAGCAATAAATATGCCAGCAGAGACAATAGGTTTTCATGAATTGAGAAAAGAAATAGAAGCTGACCAGGAAGACGGCTTCTGCCTGTCGGTAAGGATTCAAGAATGAGTGGCTTCCTGTCACCTGTGAGGAAAGATCACCTGCAAAGGAAAGCTGGTACTGGAAGATGCTCCCCCAGAAATGAATTTATGATTCAAACTCAAATTCATTCCAATATTTATTCAATTAAATTTGGTAGAGGCATTTTGGCAGAAACTCAAAGTCTACATTAGCAAGACAGTAGCAAAATATATATCTGGTTAGGAATGACTGGCTCTCAGCTGTGTTACTCTATTAATGAGATTGAAGCTAAAGGCCAAATTATAGCCAGTGTATAAACAGACACAGTTTAATTGGCTTTGGTATGATACACATTTATGCCAGGTATAACTTTTGCCACAAGAGGGTCAGGCAGAGCAAAGTAGTCCTTTCTTGTCCACACCTTCAGCTAACACTCTGCAGCTGTCATTCTCACCACAAAAATTACTTGATTCCGTATACATGCCATTTCTGATCCATTCACAACATAGGTCTTGTGCTAGCTCCTGCTGTGGGTGGCTTGGCAGGGAGCTCCGTTAAGATCTGAATTACCAGCACACATAATCACCAGTGTCAGTTGTTAAACATGAGGCAGTTATGTCAAGGGATAAAGCAGAAAGTATATTTTGTGATTAATCTCTTGTTTAATGTTTTGTTATCTCAAGCATATAATTGGACCCAGAAAAGATTTGCTAGCGCCTATAAGCATTTTCACACTGACTCAGAAACGTTAGAATGCTACAGGAAATACTTTATGTGGTTAAGGAAAGACAGGAAGTAGATAGCTGAAAACAGTAAATCATATGATTTAGACAGGTAACGTAACACTGTGTTCCCAGATCCATTTACATTGGAGATGCACAAAAGATACACTTTTGTTACCACTCTCACTTGGCTTTTGATACACTGTTTTCAAGAACAGGTTATGTGTGGAGTTATAGTAATAAAAATATAAGGCATATTTCTAATAGCAGTGTATATTAATGCATTTCCCAGGCATGTGCAATGACTGTTGAATCTATTCTGGAATGGTATGTTCTTTTTAAAGAGTATCAAATCCATTCTATGATATTAATGTTATCATTATTGCATGTATTCTCTGCTGGAGTTTAACGGAAGCTCGGCTGCTTCTCATAGATTATGATCCCGTTAAATTCTGTAACAGTATGGAATTAGACAGACCAAGCAGCTGCGATGGACTGCTGATGTAATCTTGACATTGTCTTTTAGAAACTATTTGATTAGAAAGGAAGTCTAATAACATCACTTCTCCTAGCAACATCTTTTCATACCTAACCTTCAGATAGAAGAATGTTTTTTTCAAACTGTATAATACCAGAGGCAATCTTTGGATGTATCTTTGGATATTCTTTGGAATATTCTTGGTTAATGTCATGGTTTAAGCCCAGCTGGTAACTCAGGACCTCACAAGCATCTCAGAACCTCCCCACCACTTCTGGACAGGGTGGGGAGAATAGAAAGAATGCAAATCCCACAGGTTGACATAAAAGCAGTCCAGTAACTAAGGTATAATACAAAACCACTACTACTACCAATAATAATGATAATGATAAAGGAAATAACAAGGGGAGAGAATACAATTGCTCACCACCCACCAACTGATACCCAGCCTGAACCAAGCAGCAATCAGTCCCTTCTGGGCACTCCCCCCAGTTTATATACTGGGCACGATGTGCTGTGGTATGGAATACCCCCTTGGCTAATTTGGGTCAGGCGTCCTGTCTCTTCTCCCTCCTGGCTTCTTGTGCTCGTCCTTTCTGGCAGAGCACGAGAGACTGACAAGTCCTTGATCAGGGTAAGTGCTACTTAGCAACAACTAAAACATCAATGTGTTATCAGCACTGTTCTCAGATTAAAGTCAAAACACAATACTGCATCAGCTACTAGGAACGAGAAAAATAAGTGTTATAGCTGAACCCAGGACAGCTAAGAATATTCACTCACTTGTTACTTAATAATTTTAAACTTTACACCTTTTTTGACCTGTTTTATGTAATTTTTGATGGACAGAATAGCTCTGCAAATGTTGAATATGCAGTCATTATTTATGCATTAGTATTCACATTCACAAAGTCCCATTAGTTTTGGCAATGTATGAATTTTCAGATAATTTTTTCGTTTGACCAGGCTAGTTCTAATCCTCTTTTTCTGGGTTCATGGTTGATCTTCTTTTGCCTATAAACAGAGCCTCAGGCCAGTCTGAAGGTGATGTACCTTTTCAATCACAAAATCTTCCTGGGAACTCTAAGAATGACAGAATGATTAGGGTTGGACAGAACCTTAAGATCATCTAGTTCCAACCCCCCTGCCATGTACCTTTCATGCAGATAGATGTTTGACTATTATTTTGGTAATTCAGAAGACGCATTTTTAAGCATTACATTTTTGTTTGCCTCATTTTGATACAGCTCTTCTTTGAACTCCAAAATTACTGGACTCAGAAAAACCCAAACTATTTTGGACTCTGTGTGAAGCAATAGCTTTCCACTACAAGCCAAGAACCCATGAGGCTGCTTTATTTGACCTTCAATAACAGAGTTCTTTCAGATTTATTTAGCTATGTAGATGAAATTAAAAATTAAGATAAGCCAAATTCACAAGAAAGAGACATTCATGTCTCAGAGGGTGTGAAAGGCTGATTCTCAAATGCGTGTCCAAGCTTTGCCACTGACATAGAATCATAGAATAGTTTGGGTTGGAAAGGACCTTAAGATCATCTAGTTCCAACCCCCCTGCCATGAGCAGGGGCACCACGCACTAAACTATGTCACCCAAGGCTCTGTCCAGCCTGGCCTTGAACACCTCCAGGGTTGGAGCATTCACAACTTCCTTGGGCAACCTATTCCAGTGCCTCACCACCCTCACTGTGAAGAACTTCCTTATATCTAACCTAAACTTCCCCTGTTTAAGTTTAAAGCCATTACTCCTTGTCCTACCACTACAGTCCCTAATGAAGAGTCCCTCCCCAGCATCCTTGCAGGCCCCCTTCAGATATTGGAAGGCTGCTATGAGGTCTCCACGCAGCCTTCTCTTTTCCAGGCTGAACAGCCCCAACTTTCTCAGCCTGTCTTCACACGGGAGGTGCTCCAGTCCTCTTATCATCCTCGTGGCCCTCCTCTGGACTTGCTCCAACAGCTCCATGTCCTTTTGAGGTGGAGGACACCACAATTACACACAATGCTCCAAATGAGGTCTCAGAAGAGCAGAGTAG
>NW_009937555.1:0-8824 GCF_000696875.1 Nestor notabilis
GGTGGTGAGGCACTAGAATGGGTTGCCCAAGCAAGTTGTGCATGCTCCATCCTTCAGTGTTCAAGGCCAGGTTGGACAGAGCCTTGGGCGACATGGTTCAGTGTGAGGTGTCCCTGCTCATGGCAGGGGGGTTGGAACTAGATGATCTTAAGGTCCTTTCCAACCCTAACTATTCTATGATTCTATGTCATCTCCTACTGTGAATTAGCTTTTGCAGTCACTAATTGACGAGAAATTACAAGTGCTTATTATATTGATAAGTGTGAAAGCTTCACTTGAAGTTAATTTCTTTCTACTATTGTGTTTATCTGGAAATGAATCATCTCCTATGCTCTCTGTTTAGTAACTGCAGGCTACTTATAAATAAAAATAGAAAAAGAAGGAAAACACAATATAAATCAGAAACAATTCTTATTTAAAATTTTATTTTTTGTTGCTTAAAAATACATAAATAAATTTACAACCTTTCGTCCTGTTATAAGTACTACTATTATCTCTCCTATACAAATGTCATTGTCAAGTTTGCTGACTCTGTTATGTATTTCATTAAGAGGCTTAATAATTCACTGGGCAGTGTCTATGCATGCTTGTACATGTTCACAACATAACTATTGCACTCCAAATGCAGTAATACATCTCCATGTTCCTCTGAAATCCTATGCCATGTGGCACTAAGACAGATTACTATCTGTTTGTAAATTGTCTTTTGTACTTCAAATAAATGAGCTGAGCAGGTATACCTCTCCAAGAATAATCAGCCAGGAAAACTTCGTCCTCCTGCAATATCTCCTTTCACCGTGTTCATCATTCAAAATGGGTTACTGTGGGAACAAGGCTACAACAGTTCATGTCTTTCCTTAGCCCATGAACTGGTAAACCACAGGTGAACGAAGGATCGTCCCAAAGTAGTTCTACTTTCTGAGGCAAGAAGAGTGGAAAAGTCTACGTGCCTTTCTTTGGTGCATTATGTAGAGACACAATAGTTGTACAATGCGAAGTTGAACATTTGTCAAAATTATAGCAAGCACAAATGCAAGTAGGCAAGTTCGGAAAGAGAAGTGCTGTGTTTTCTGTCATAAATCTAAACGGAAGCTCAGGAGACTACATCAGCATTCTGCTTAAGGGACTCTCCTTAGACAATGTCATTATCTGGCAACAGTATCTATAGAGGATTAGGTGAGTTAACCTCAAAGGCATTTGCTGTCAAGAGAATCTGAGCAGCAAAATCGGCAGTATTCCTTGGGACTTCACATCCCTTACCCTACATTTCAGGGACATGACTCCCTCCAGTTTGAAATCACAGCCACAACTGCTGCTGCTGCTGGGTTACCATCTCCATGTCACACTACTGCTGCTGCTGTGAATTTTTTTCACTTATACATCCTAACCTGCACCTGAAGGACAAGAACACCTGCAGAGGAGCTGGAAGGCCTGAGGTCACATCTCATGAGATCAAAAAGATTTAAGCACAATTTTTAACAGAGTGCTTAAAAAACAGTTCATTAGGGGATTTGAGAAAGGAGGAAGTGAAAGCTCTCTCTTTTTGGAAGCTGCTCCCCTTTGCTCTCGCTATTTGCAGGGGTTTCTACAACTGCAGCTGGTGTGCATGAGAAGCCAGAGTTTGACATCAGACTATGAAATTCAAACTTTTCCAGTGTGTCTCTTCCTTTTCTGCTGTTTATATCTTTGCTTAGTCTTTAGCCCTGCTTCTACCTTCTGGTCTACATCTGTTAAGTGCAAGCTTTAAAGTGCCGTGCTTAGTTACAAAACCTGGCAGCCTTCCAGATCAGCTCCAAAACAAGCAGGGCACGCTGCCTGCCGCAAGAGTGCACACAAAGGTTTTGAGGAGTATTCTGAGTGTTAATTGCCATAGCAGACAAATTGAGCAGGAAGCAACAATTATTGTCATGAGCTGGCAAACAGAGGGCCTTCTTTTGGCCCTGTCTGATTGGAACTAGATGATCTTTAAGGTTCCTTCCAATCCAAACCATTCTCTGATTCAATGATTCTATTATTCTTTTACACTAACTAATACTTACTGTGAAGACAAGAGAGAGATTAATTCACCTTACAGTATCAGTTACTGTGGAAAGGTTTGAAAAGAAAAGCCTGTAGGTAATTGTTCCCATTTGGGTTTGTTACTGGTGCCTTTTGAAAGGACTGTTGTGAGGACACTGCTTTCATGATTTATATGAGCCTCTAAAATTATCTCCCAAAAATTACTGCAGATATGGTGGTGAAATGTGCTTCCTTTGCATGAAAGAATAGAGAGATAAAGTCTATGAGGAGGTGTGCTGAATTTTTATTTTGGTTCTGGCTTATGCTTTCATGAGGGAACAAGAAGGGTATTTGGAGGGCATATCAACAGTTTTCTCTCTATCCCCATTTAATACATTTCATTCAACTTGGCCTGAAAAAAAAGAAAAAAAAAAAAAAAAAAAAAAGAGAGAGAAAATAATAACAAGGAAAAAAAATCCTAAAATATAACATTTACTTTTTGTTAAGAAAGATCACATTTCTTAGAAAATATTTTTCTAGGATTTAAGGTCCATAAGCTAAGCCAAGAAATTGCTCTCTTCTCTGCTTCTCTGCACAGTAATTTACAGTCTATCTAATATAATTTTTCATTAGCCTTTTGAAATCTTCACCAGCTTCATAGAGAATACACAGTTCCCCAGTGTAATGCTCTGAAACACTATTGTTCCTTAAGATTTTCTGAATGGCAGAAGCTTCTTCTAGGAAGTTTATTTTAATGTTTTCAATAAACAGCAAGCATATTTCTGGTGATATCAAAATAAAATACTGGTGTATGTGAACAAATATATAAAGATAATTTGGTATTACTACTGGCTTCTCATATTAGAAGCTATTTAAGTGCAAAGTATCATTGTAGAATTTTAAGAATCAATAATTACCTGAAAACCACAAGTAGTATCTCCCCACAAAACTCCAGAAAACATGTTCTTAACATTTCCAGTGATGCTAAGAAAAATAGATCATAACTCCTTGATTAAAATTTAAATTTGAAGCACTCCGGTTAGGACTTATTCCAATTCATAAAAGACTGTTTTAAAGGCAAGACTCACACATACATAAAACTCTAAACCACCAACTTAACTATCACAGCATTCACTGACCACTGTGTCCTTAGCTGATCGACTGGTCCAGAAAACACATAGTCCAGGATTCTTGCTGCCTTGTGCACCAAACAAGCAGATTTAGACATTTCTGAATGAGATCCACCAAACTTTGACTGCCAAGGATCTGACCGCCTACATTAGCCAACATGAAATGGTGAGGATAAAGGTGGGAGTGACAACCTGCCCTTCTCAGTGACTTCAGGATAACAAAAGATATCACCCTCCACTTGATCCTCCTCCTGACCCCTGCCTAGAAAAGGGCAGTTTTGTCTTCCAAAATAAAGCTGAAAGAGACTGTTTTAGACAACAGTTAGCAATTCTGGATGATGAGAGACAGAGGTTCAAATCCCTCTTTTACCCTGTGAAAACCTCTGGAAAGCAGTCTGCTATTCCTGCGGAACTTGCCTGATCAATAGGAGAAAATTCAAGATTCAATGGTTGAAGGAGAAGAAAGCAAAGATATTAGATAGAATCTAATAATTAGATCATAGAATCATAGAATAGTTAGGGTTGGAAAGGACCTTAAGATCATCTAGTTCCAACCCCCCTGCCATGAGCAGGGACACCACACAGTAAACTATGTCGCCACAGGCTCTATCCCACCTGGCCTTGAATACTGCCAGGGTTGGAGCATTCACAACTTCCTTGGGCAACCCATTCCAGTGCCTCACAACCCTCACTGTAAAGAACTTCTTCCTTATATCTAATCTAAGCTTCCCCTGACCTCTTCCCCCTAAAAGGAAACATATCCTATTTATCACCTAATACAAAATACATACACAGTCTTTGCAGCACGACCAGAAATCTCCCAAAAGCACATGCCCTTACAAAAAAAAAAAAAAAAAAAAAAATCCTCACTCTTCTTTTGTGGAGGCGGAGGCTGAAGTTCACCTAAGCATTAAGAAGAGGTTTCTCAGCAACTCTGAAGGCAAAAATCTAGGTGTCTGTGAATCTCGTATTTCTTCAGAATTAAGGAACAACTGGCAGATTCATAATTTTGAACCTCAGAGCCTGAACTATGCAGATATCCTGGTGACCAAGGTCCTCTTCATATTTTATATTTTTAGCTTTGTCAGGATGATACTTGAGTTCATTTAAGGCAAATTAGAACTCTGAAATAAACTGTACTGAAACTAAGGGAGCACCTAAAGGCAAGAAAGGGTGAACTCACTAAATTAAACAAAGCTCACTAAAGACATTTAGAGGTCCTTCCAGAAGGACACAGAGAACTAAACTCATATGGAATGCTCATGAAAAACTATTTTTCCCTTTATGGGATACATTCCCAGGATGATCCGTTAGGATGCCGAACACCTAATATTTAAATCTAACTAATCCTTAAAGTATATTTCAGCTGCAGCTGAACTCCCCTGAAGGAAAAGTGTACATCTCTCTGATTCAGGCAAGTCACTGACACTGCCCTGTCATCCATCA
Organism: Nestor notabilis; assembly: GCF_000696875.1. Taxonomy (NCBI): domain Eukaryota; kingdom Metazoa; phylum Chordata; class Aves; order Psittaciformes; family Psittacidae; genus Nestor; species Nestor notabilis. The sequence goes on from NW_009937555.1 coordinate 4,575, forward strand.
GTACACTTTTTTCAGCAGTTTCATCTTGTCTCAGTGTATTCACCCCTTGTGAGCAAACAGCAGCAAAAAGGCAATAAAGAACATCATAACACAAAGAAGCAGCAATCCTCTTCCATGCAGCATGACTTTTGCAATACTTATAACACCAGGATGTCACTATCAAAAAGGGGAAGAAAATTTGCCAGAGCCTTGAACAGTCATTAGATTTTAGGTTCCCTTCTTGAAATATAGCAAAATAATTGCTTTTATAACTTAAGGGGGCGATAGTTCCTCCCATTACAAAAAAACTAAACAAACAAACAAACAAAAAAAAACCAAAAAAACCCCAGACCTTTAATAATCAGAGAGAACTCGCAGATTAATTTGAACATGATGTTGTCAGCTTATGTGGTTAAGCTGTTTTCACTAGGGGGCTTTTTAAAGTAACTCAGCATACATTTACACTTAAGTTGCATAAACTTAATATTGGAATAACAGATGCTCTGATCTTGGCTGGCACAGGGAGGAGTAATTTCCCAAGTCAGACCCATTCTGAGAAGCGACACTGAAAATTCTCTATGAAAAGAGGTATGACTAACTATGGCTGAAGTTACTGCTGCTGCTTGTACTCCCCCCAGCCTTCTGATAAAAAAACCCCTCTTCAGTGCTGCATGCCAAAACACAAGGCTGAGAATCTGACTGGTTTTGTGTCAGCAAAGATAAATATGCTTAGTGGTACAGCAGACCTGCCCCAAGGTCAAGTTAATCAGCTGTTCAAATCAAATCTTGTCTTCTCCTCTCTTTCCATCTTTCCATTAGCTAGGATCCAAACATTTTCAATTTTCCAACCTTAGAAGCTTACAGCTGGCTTTCCTGAGGGCTGAAGATCACGATTTTGCTTTGAGAGCAAGCTGCCATATGTGCTCTACCTAAACTTCAAAAATTTGAGATTCATATCCCAATATTATCATTAGGAAAGACAATTATTCAAAAACTCAACATCCTATTTTTCTTTCACAGCTTTCTCAAAGCTGTGAAATTTTAGAAAGGCTGGAAGGCGCAGCTCATATTATATTTCTACTAGCTCTCTGCAGTTTTGTTCCCTGCGCTGCAGCAGCCATGGGAGACCTGGAGCATACCAGACATGAGTGACTGCACAGCTCTAGGGATGATACAACCATGGGACCCACTTTGAGGCTCAAGAACTACTACGAAGAGATGGGATCCACCTGCAAAGACCCGTAGGTTGGTCAGCCTATGAAGATAGCTTTGAACTGGGAATGATGGGGGTGGAGTGGATGACCAATTGAGCAATAAAGTGGTGGACTGGGCAACAAGCAAAGTGAACAGGAAGATATGAACAGGAGATAACCAACAAAAGAGGGCAGAAGGAGGCACACCCCAAGGATATGCATATAAACATGCAAGTACCTACATGACAGGATGGTAGAGGAAGCTCTAACACCTCTTCTGGAAAATCCACATGACCGAACGCCTCTCTGAAGTGCCCATACTCTAAAATACATGGCATCAGGAGGACACAGGAGGTTTGCATGCTGTTGTAGGGTTATGATCTCACTGGGATCACAATGGAAAGGTGGTATAGTTCACATGACTGGAGAGCTGTAATGAATGGCTACAGGCTTTTCAGGGGGACGGGAATCACCTGACATATGAGGAACAGCTGGGACTATTCAGCCTGGAGAAGAGAAGGCTCAGGAGGATCTTATCAATGTATACAAGTACGTGATGGGGCAGTTTAAAGAGAATGGAGCGAGCAATGGGCACAAACTGAAATACAGGAAATTCCATTTAAATGCAAGAAAAAACTTACCTATTCTCTGTGTGGTTGAACACTGGAAGAGGTTGCCCAGAGAGGCTATGGAGTGTCCATGCTTGGAGTTATTCAAAACCTCATGGGACAGTCCCAAGCAACCTGCTGTAGATGACCCTGCTCTGAGTGGCTGTTGGACTAGATGATCTCCAGAGGGACCTCCTCACCTCAGCTTATCTGTGCTATCTGTGATCCAGGACACTGGCACTATCCTGAGCATTTGCACAAATACTGAGACACAGGTTGAGACATTTTTTTTTCTTTGCAATAGATCCCCATCTTCACCCTTGTAAGGCAGCTGAAGAATAGAATTGATCAAGACACAAAGAACTAGGTGAACATTCGCACTGCGACTGTTGATTCATTCAGGTCTGAACCACTGGTGCAGTGTGGTTCATGACATACGAGAATGACCCTCTTAACACACAATGTGGAGGTCAAACTACTTGGACAGCTGCTGTTGACTAAGGTGTGAGTTATCTTCGACATTTTAAATTTTTATCTGCAAGAATAATTAGAAATAAAGCTATCAGTATATTTAAAACTTCCCATTATTTCAAATTAAGAGTATTCATATGGGAACACAAATGATGGCAATTATATCACTAGAGTTACACTACACAGAAGATTTCCCCATGGTAGATCAAACGTATCCCTTTCTTATCACTTCTTGTAAGCGCTGCAGAGGAAATGAGAAACAAGAAAGGATGTGAAAGGAAACAGGTTCTGAGTTTGAAGAATAGAATAAATGATACAGTCCTAAAAAAGATCCATAAAGGATGCCCAGGAAAAAGATTCAGAAATCTAAGCAGGTAGAGGCAATAAAATGTTAGGTTTGATAAACATGTCAGGTAATGAGATGCTAGAGTTGGGTTTATGGAAAGAAGCATAGGGTCACACTTCACACTGGAGCAAATTGAGACTATTTCCTCATCTGAAAATAAGTAGAGCTTGTCAGAATTTAAATTCTATAGCTTTTAACTATTTCTGAAATCAACCAAAACACACACTGGAAAATTCTCAAAAACATAATCAACATTTTCCTTCTACTTTTAATTCTGAAATGAATTTATTTCTCAAAATAAAATCACACAGAGAAACCAAAAAGCTAGGATTCACCATGCCCACTCTGTAGACATTTCCCCAGTGTTCTTCTGCTCCAAGAAGCAAATTAATCTCTTTATTCTGCAACATTGTATTATTTAATTTCATTAAACAAACAATGGGTGGCAACTGCTTATTGTCACATAATGCTCTATTTTCAGTGCTACCAAAATGGCATTAAACTGTGATTTAGAAGTGGTATTTGTTACAGGGCAATTTATGATGGCTTCTGGGAGTCTTCTGTTTATTTCAAAATGCCTTGTGGAAACTGTGGGGCCCACAACAAATATTTTACTCGTGCATTCTGAGGATTTCCTGAAAGTATATACATTTTTTTAAATTGCCTATTTGAACCTCCTCCCTTCAGCAAAAGCCAATTGTATCACCACAGAAGCATTTTCCCCTACATTACCATCTGTTACTGAGCAGAGGAGTCAGTCTCTTTGTGGACAGTATTTCTCCAGCAGGTGCATCCTTTGCATATGTTTAATGCTGTCTTTCTGGCATATGACAGAAATCAGTATTTAGCAGCAAGATTGCCAAAGATGACTCTTAAGTTGTGTGATATGCATCTGCATAAATGCAAGGATCACAGGGAGACAGAAGCAGGTGGGGGGATCTAACTAATATTCTTGGCTGGCTACTCCAGGGGCCACTACTGGAGCCATCAGCCCACGAAAGACCCATCTCCCCACACAGGAAAGAGCACTAGGGCACAAGGACAGGTGGGGTAACAGCAATAATGCCATCAGGGAAATGAGACGTTCCCCTAGACTGTCCCCAGGCCATTGCAGGGGAACCCCAGCACCACTGGTCTAGGGAAGCAGCTTCCTGGAGCACCTCACAGACTGAGGGGTGTCACCACCTAGGGATGTGGGACACAATATGGGATGCAGGGGATGAGTGCTTTGGAATTGCACAAAACATCACGAGATGCTTAAGGAAGGAAATGATTGGTCCAAGCCAACTACTGGGTAGACTGAGCATCTAAGGGCAGTTCCTGGGGAGCCTGAGTGTGTGCATCGGTGTCTGTAAGTGGGTGCATATCAGCAGTTGAAATGATGCTGTGGCCTCAGGGCTTGTCCAGATGCCAACAGCAGGGATGCAGGAAGCAGCTAGTGGGCAGACTGAGTGTCTGATCCCAGCTGCAGAGAGTCAGATGGTGTGTATGCATTCCTACTAGCAGACCTTCATCCTGAACAGCCAGAGAGGGGAACGGTGATATTTGTGCTGCTGTGAGTGCTGACTATGTGTCTGTACCGGTCTGTGTTGCTATCTGTGTGTATACATTTGTGTGGGTTCTATACAGTCATTTGCATGCATAACCAGCAGG
>NW_009937555.1:8855-11950 GCF_000696875.1 Nestor notabilis
CGCTACTGGTAGGACCTGAGGGCACAGAGCTGCAGCAGCCTCCTCTCTGATGAGCTACTGGATTTGGAAAGCCTAACAAATGACCATGAATTAAACTTGCAGAGTCAAAATATCCATCAGAAAATGTAAGATTGTATGAACTTAAGTGTTCCCCTTACTGTAGTGTTTAATTGTATCACATACTAACTGCCTCTAGACCTTTATGTCCTTGAGTGTAGTGGTAGTTTTTCAGAACGCCTTCATTCTTATTCAATATGTAGCTCCAAATCAGCAAACACAAAATCGTTAGTTTCTTCAAGCATAGGTATGTCAACAGAGTCCTTAACAAACACTACTGAATCTGCCTAGTAGCCTTGCCAGATAAGGAAGTCCAAGCCTATATCCCCAAACCATGATGTCCTTCTGACTTCTAACACGAACACAGAAGCTATCACTCATAACTACGGCTATTGAAATTGGAAGATACATTTTATTTTTCACAAGTGCAGAAGAACTCAGAGATCCTGGAACCCAAAGTACTTATTTTCAGCTAATGGACTTAGCATTTGCCACCCTTAGCTGTGCAGAGTCACTGTCACAACTTAGCAAGGAGACAGGTGACCTGAGTCACTAATACAGAAGTAGTACAAATGACTGAGACAGCTTCTCTCATGTGAAGAAGGAAAAAGCCGAACACAGAAACTTCTACTTTCCACAAAGATAATTGACTGGAGACCAGCCTCGTACAGGAGTTATTAATACACTATTACTATCCTAGATATTATGCTAGAAAATGAGACAAAAATATTAGTATCAAATCTGTTAAAGCATTCAGTTAATTTCACAGACCCAAACTGTAGCAAGCATGTCACATATTCCTAGCACCCCAGAATTTACAGCAGCCCTCCAGGCCATTCAGGCTTTTGGCACTGGTGTCCCTCACTTCCAAAAATGAGTCCTCACATGGCTAGCGTAAAGCACAAACTAGTCAACTTTAAACATACCACTTTAAATGATGTGCACACAGATTTTATGCTAAAAGTCAGGACAACTCTCATTTCCCCAAGTCAGCACCTGGTTCCCTCACAGCTAAACACCTGTAAGAGTGAAGGAAAAAATCTGCTACATCAGACCAGTGACATACCTTGTATCTAACCTCTCTGACACTGGCTTGCACTAGTGCAACCTAAACTGAGCTGGTTTTGTCTTGGACTCCATTAGCACCTGTCCATCTCCCCTCTGCTAAGGGACACCACAGTCCTACCCAAGCCTCTCACGTCCTGGATTTTAATCTCACTACTACCTCCCTACCACCAACTTCTCCTTACCCTGGCTTCTCCATTTCTTCTCATAGCTATCACCATTTACTCTAGCCTCTTATTTGGCTGGCTAACAATTAGGCTTTTGCTGCCAAAATCCACAGAACTATTTTTCATTGTATATGAAGATTAGGAGCAGAATTTTCACCAGAACATAGGCCAATGCTAAACATTTTTACAAATCCTGAAGTTATATGAAAAAGAAGTGTTGATATCTACAATTCTAATAGATTATCTGTGTCTGTCATCATCTGAACTCTGTAGCTTAAGTTGCAGGATTATGTAGCATTATTGAATAAAAATCATACTTAAAATCCCTGAACAATCACTGAACAATGGAGGTTCTATTTACTTCAGGGAGTAAAGACAAGTTCTGGTTAATATATTGCACTGCAGGTAAAAAGCAGGAGACATACTGATCTCAGCTAGCATGATTTTGGGTGAATGACTTAAGAAACAAGACATAGAGAAATTGTCTGAGCTACATCAGAAAAAATGTCAGCCAATGTGACCAGAGTCAGCCCTTCTGGATGCTGAAATATTAATATTTATTAACTGACTTGCCTGTAAATTCTTAAATAGCATTTTCATGCCACACATTCCTTGCATTGTATGTATTCCTTGAATAGTTGGGCTCTGCCCAAACCCCAACCAAACCTGAGATCAGGTGATACAGCCTGCTAGTACTGTACAGGTGATTTAAAATAGCCTTCACAGTGCTGCTACCAAAACATTATTGCTATATCACCTTGAGGATGTCCTTGAGGGGAGAAAGGAAGATCTGCCATTGGAGGTCTTCAGAATGGGTTGAAGGCTATGATGCAGATGTCCCTGAGATTACTGAGGCAGTGCCCTCCTTCCATCTCTTGCATAACTTCTGCTGCTCATTCTGCTCGGGATGCATGGATGCAACACAGGCTCTTAGGTAACATTGCAAGGAGACTTAATACTTCCACCAGCAAGGCTAACGAAGAAGAGCACAGTCTGCTGCCAGATGCCTTCTTGCCCTGCTCCTAGAAGAAACAGGCCACACCACCATGATACTAGTATACAGGACATCTTTACAAACTGCCAAACCACAACAACCAATCTCTCAGCTCTCTTTCTTAACTAGACTGTAAGCCAGACACATGGTTTCCATTTAATCTAGGACTCATGGAAAGACTGTGGAAGTGAATGGACTACGTGAAACTCAGGGTTTGTTACTGAGACACACATGCACACACATATATACTGCATCAGAGTGACCTCACTGACAAGTACTCCTAGGACAGTCTTTCACAAACTATTTTCATCCTAAATTTGAAGATTTGAAGAAAGGGTATCAGGCATTACTATCCTTAAAATGTCCTTCACCATCTGAAAGACAATTGTAAAGCTTTATTTCATATTGGTTATGTCCTTGAGAAATAGCATTTATAATAACATTGCAAAGAGATGCATTTAACGATCACTCCCCTACCTTGAAATTTTGCTTAATGGGGCCTGTCTTAAACAGGCTCAACCCCCAGGGCTTTTTGCCAGTCCTCTCTGCAGCCTGAGTTTTCATCTGCACCTGCCAAAAGGTTGATTTAATCAGACATAATAATTCTGTCTTTAATAATAAGGACTTGTATGTAACACTAGATTTACCTGAGTATCTATTTTTTAAGGTTTTCTTAAGACACATATTTTCAATACACCAAAGGCCCTTCTGACAGTGAGGATGATACAAACCTGGCAAGATACAAAGTGGGTCTCCTAGCAGCCTTGATTTTTCTTCCCCATCTTAGAATCATAGAATCATAGAATAATTAG
>NW_009937556.1:0-24102 GCF_000696875.1 Nestor notabilis
CGCCCCCGCCACGAAGCGCGGCCCCGGCGGAGCGGGGAGAGTCCCTCGGGAGGGGCCGGACCCACACGGGGGTTTCTCCCCGGGTACCGGGGTCAGTTGGAGGGAGAACAACGCAGCCTTCACGCTGGAGCGGTTTGGGAACCGTGGCTTGTATTTTCGTTCCTTCAGAGCTGCTGAAGGGAGGGGGGGGGGAAATGACATTTCGTAGTATTCTGCCTCCCGCCGGGGGGGAGCTTTAAAGATAAAGGCTCGTCATTTGTCCGTGGGTGAGCTTTAAAGATAAAGGCTCGTCATTTGTTTCCGATGCTCTGATAGCGCTTGTCGGAATTCAGCATTCTCGGTAGATAGTTGTCGTTTGAATTACACCATCTACCCGGGGACTGAAAAAAACCCCTGTCAAAGAGGAAAAACTGTAGCATTGTGCTAGTCTAAAAAATACTCACATATATGTTTCCTGTAGATATGTAGTGTGCTGTCAGTCCCCGAGATTTAAAAACCGAAGTGTCTTTATAAAAGGGCATGTTTGCTGCGTGATTTCTACAAGCCATTCAGTGTTTCTTGTATCAGAATTTTACTGCCCGGCTGAAGGTAGACCCTTGTTTATACCCTATGTATGTACTGTCCATATATATAGCAGGTCTTGGACTTCATTCAACTCAAGTTACATAATGATTAAGATACAAATAAGCAGTATATTTGTGATTTCTTGGTCATTTAAATTCATTGGAGATGAGACCACCTCTAGCATTGCTGCCAAAATTGTCTCTTTTTACGTGTTTGTGTAAAAAGGAAAGTGTCAGTAGCATCAGGTGGAGGCAACATTCCTTAGCAAATACACCGTCATCAAGACCTTGCGATTGAAAGGACACCTAAGCAAAGGGTTTCAGTGTCCCCATCCTGTAGCTCTGAGGAGCTGCCAGGCTTGGTTTAGAAGAGGAAGAACAGCAGCAAGGCTGGACAGGCTTAGGAGTGGGAAAAGGCTGTCTGGTGAGGTTTTACTTTAAAAACACTGAAGAGTTCAAGTTTGCTCAACTGGTGGGTCGTATCCAAGTTAGTGCCAAGCTAGCATCAAGCCACAGAAGCTGGGCAAGGTCTGAGAAACCAAGTGTCCAACCAAGCCTGGGGTGCAACCCTCGTTCCTAGAGAGTTTTACTAGAAACTTGGAGGAGAGCAGGGTCAGTCAGTACCTGCCGCTGTGAGATTTGGTTGCTCTGGGATCACCTGAGATGTCCTAGCAAAGCTCTGGAAATCTTTCCCAGAGAGATGAGGGGCAGTACACACGAAAAGTTTGTTGCTGGTTCTTAACACCGCTGCCTTTCCCACACGAACGACAACTGATAAACCATCTCTTCAGTCAGCCCTCTTGGAACTTGCAGCTGCCTTGCTGTGGTTTTGGGGTTTGTAGTCTTTATTTATTTATTTATTTTAATGATGCTTCCACAGGCAGCTCTCACAACAGTGTTCAAATTCCTCTCGCCTCCTTTCTCAGCTGGACGCTGTCACTGGGGCTCGGCAGGTTCGCCTCATTCAGACATATGAAGACAGTAAAAACAAAAACATCTTCAGCTTGAGATGAGGGAGAAGTGCTGTTTGGAGCAGCATGCTTCAGCCTGAGCATTTCCGTTGGCTTCAGCATTCTGAAATGTCCCGTTGCCATAATGATACCATATCATATGTATTTATTTATTCATGCTCAGCCTTTTTTTGTAAGTGCAAGTTAATTGGCAAATTCTGGCTTGCCATTCAAGGCAAGGCGAGGAGTCGGGATTTGCAATAGCTTTCTTGCCAGCATTTGGGATTCTGCCAAACAGCTTGCTACTGTGACTTTTAGAAGAAAATCTTGATCTTATGTGACTTCCTTGAGCTTCATGTCACTACATGTGCAGGTAAAATAATTTTCACGGTGCTACTGTATTTAAAACTACCTGCTGGAGGACATTTCAGTCCGTGTTTTACTCTGTATGTTGTTCTTATATAAACGTCATGCTGGGGAGGGGCTGTCTGGTGTCAGCTTTGCATGATTTAGAGGAAAGGAGTGAGTGAATGGCAGATGAGGTTTCTGGAGAAGGGGGTAGTGATTGGGAGGGCAGTGATGCTTTGCTTTTGCTGCAGACTCTTCTGAAGGTGTCTGCTCTTCGAGAGTACAGACCTGCTGCTCCCAACAAACAGCGCCCAGGAGGGAAAGCCGGGAGCCAGAAATGGGAATGCTAAAAGTTGCAAGGCACTTCAGCTTCATCAGAGTAGACATACATGTGTTCTAAAAATGAATTATTTTTATTTTTGAGGTCGTTTCTATTAACTCATTGTGTTATTGCATAATACCTTCTGACCCAGCAACGGTATGCTCACAGCTCTTGGAGTTAAATAGCGATTGCCTCTGAAAGGACTTTCCCTTTTTTGTAGTATTGCTATAGGAATCTTCTTTTCATTTTTAGAAATAAGGTTTTTACCTAGTAGCTGTCTGAATACTATAAACTTGAACACATGATAAAAACAGGCTGTTGTTTACTTTGTTGAGTTGTGCTGTTTCTACTCTTACCAGGATATGAGCACCCTAAGAGAAAATATTTTTTTATTTCTCATAAATTATTGGCATCTTTCTCTTACAGTTACTGCTGAGGTAGTGCCACTGGTATTCCATTGTTTGGATTTTATAATAAATCTTTGGGACATGTTGTTTTAGTTCTCATTTTAGCAGGTAGAAGTGAGGATCTACTTCCTAATGATAATTTTAATTTTAAATCAAAATAGACTTTCAATTTTTAATTGCAGAGATCTCAAAGATGTGCAACAGTGTTCTATGTGATACTGTGAAAATGAATAGCTGGGGATATTATAGATGAGATTTTTAGATTTTTTTCCTATTGTAAGTGTAGGGTTTTGTAGAATCACATAGATTACTATGTTTATCTAGAATTCTCTGGCTATATGGGAAGGATTTGGAAAGATTTTCATTATTTTGAATTTTTCTTGAGTATTATGGAATTTTAGATATCATATTGCATGCTATGATAATTAGATTCCTTAGCAATACTCAAATTCAATCTAAGTAAAATGCATATATGTTAAATTGTATGACTAAATAAAAAAATCGAAAAGAAACTGTACAACTCAATTTTTTATTGAATAGAACTTGGAAGTTTCTTAACTGGGTTAGCTGTAAGTATTATGACAGTCCCAGTATAGCTTCCCAGATCACTAAATACCATAAAAGCCTTAGATATAATATGCATTAGCCAAGATATTTTAAATCTATTAAGCTTAAAACTACTCCATTAAAGCTAGAAGTACTGCAAAGGCTGTTCTGCTTTTTGTCCTTCCTGCCTTCCTGCATTGTTAGAGCATATGCAGAAACTTCAGTGCAAGTCGCACAATGGCATCCTCCTGTAGTTTCACTTGCTTACTGTTCAGTACCTTGCTGTCTTCGAAGGCTGGAGGGCTGGAGCGAACTGAGTAGTTTTTAAACTAAGGAGCTACTTTTTTTCACCAGCATGAAAATAGGATGATGCGTCATCAGTAAATAATGAGTATTATTTTGAATGCACCTGCTCATGGGTTATGGTGACCACATAAGCAATATGGAAACAGTAATGGAAAAGTGTTAGGCCACTAAAATTGGTGGGGGTTTTAATTTATTTATTTCTAATGCAGGAAATCTATATTTAGCCATAATGGTAGATCAGCTGTGACTTAGGTGTCTGGCTTCTATATGGCCCTATTCCTTCTCAGGATGACTATAAAGAGTAGTCGGTAGCATCACTGCTGGCAGCAGCAAGCGAGTCAGAACAACAATATATTAGCTAATAAATAATATATGTCATGCTGGCATAATGCAGCTCTGAGTATTTAGGAGTAGGCTGTGATAAGCAGCAGTTGTAGTCTTTACACGGCAATCTACCAATTTACCTTTCCTATGACAAGAGAACTGCAGTACACTGCAAAATTGTGTGAGAGCAGATACGGTCCGAGCCTAGACGTGGGGCCAAGCAGCTCTCATATCACAGCACCAGCACTTGATCCTGGAGAAGGCTTTACGCTGGTCAGTGCTTCTCCCTGGGAAGTCATGCTTGCTATTGCAGGGTATTCTTCATGCTGACATCATATTTCGGTATTAGCTTGTTGGGAAATAAACATCAGCCCTTCAGGTAAAACCATGTAACGAGGAAATGAATGCAAAGCTGTGCTGATAATTAACCGAACAAAGCTCTCAAACGTAATCTTCTTTGATGACACTGGAGATGAGCTTCTCCCCCTGATTGCCTAACAAGTTAAGAAAGAGAAATCAATTATGGTAGTACAGTCCAAATACAGAATAAATTTGCCTGAGAGCATTAATAACACATCTCAAGGCAGCTCATAGAACAGTTTTTCACAGTACTTTATGAGTAGTTAACTTTTAGAAAATTAGCTGCATTTTTAATGTATAGAACTAAAAATTGCAACCAAACTCAACAACCCAAAATGAGGCCGTAATGTTGCTTTTCACAGTTTTCAGTTGTGGCTTTTGGCCTCTTAAAGGGTAAGGTTTTGGTTTACCTACAAGGTTGATGACCTCATATCAGCTGTACATACACTCAGATGACTGCATAATGCTGCTATTACTTACAGCCATAAGTTCAGTGTAAATTTACACATACCAGAGAGATCCTGAGACAGTTTGAGCATTACGTGCTGGCAGGCAGCAGCAGCTAGGAGAATCCCACTAATGTATTTAAGCAGACTCAAAACACCGAACTGGCCTAATTAGCCTTGAATCACAAAGCTATGAATGACACTATTGTACGTGCTCATCCAGTGGTTGCTGAGATTAATAGCACAAAGAGTTGATCTACCTTGACAGCAGTGCCATCTGGAAGGTCTTGCATACTAGACTATTTCCATCTCATTCTTTCTTCATTCTCATTATTGCTGACATAGAGTAAATTTCTTAACTGGGTAGGCCTTGTGCTTGAATTTATATTCAGGACTAGCCTGGCTACTGATAGCCACTTTAGTGCCTATTATAGTCATGACATTAAAGTAGCATTAACAGTGCTGGGTACCTAGCTATCGATAGCCACTTTAGTCCCTATTTAGACATGTCATTAAAGTAGCATTAGCAGTGCTGGGTATCTTCTGCTATCCTTGAGCTAAAGAAGGGATGAGAATATTTGGCTGCTCCAGTGTATTTCTAGATCATGTAGTAGAAGCAAAAATGTCTGGCTTTTGTTCAGTATCCTTGGGGTTAGGGTACTCACTGAGAAAAATCAAGCTTTTATGCCTTTCCTAGATTAACATGGTGCAAACAAACATTTCATCTCTTGTAATCCAAGGTTCCCTCCAGCCAAAGAACTACTCATACCCCTCAGCTACAGACTCATGCCTGTTGCCTTTTAAGTGCTGGCTGCATCATTCATGCTCAGGAGGAACAGAGAAACAGTGGTCTCCATCCCTGCAGCCATCCTGAGGCTTACCAGTAGCAGCAGTAGCCTACAAAATACAAAGTGGAGGTTTGAGTTACCAGTCATGAATGTGGTCCCTGGGTGAATGTTTAATAACCTGGCAATTACATCAGTAAGTTGCTATCACCAGCTCAAGGTGTATGTTGAAAAAAGTGGACCTTGTTCAGTTCTTTTGAAGGACTGTGCTTTACATGCCTCTTATAAGAGAAGGGTTCCAGGCTTGCAATATCATGTGGGTGAGTTATGTCTCTTTTGATCCTGCTTATGCACTGAGCCTGTATAGGAGTTCAGAGTATCTTCTTCTGACCTGCCTTAGAGGTTCCCACACCCTTCTTTGCACTTGGGTCTTGCATGTTTAATATTAGAAACCCTGAGCTAATGGCTCTGATGAAGCACATTTTTTAAGAGGATGCTGTGGCTTTTAAAAATACATTTTGGCTTGATAGAGGTAAATAAATTAATTTATAGTGGCAGTTTAATAAAAATATTACTTTTAACCTGTCTTGATTTCAGAATTATAGCAACAGTAGCATGGAGTTGAGTATATAGTGAGTCCTTACCTTTATCTATTGTCAGGTCAATTTGAGGGTGAAAAACATCAATATTCCTGATATTAGCTGCCTTTAGGCTTGACATTCTGCTTTCCAAAACTTACCCTGTTTCCACTCATGGTAGGACTAAAAGTCAGTATGAAAATTAAGTGTAGCTTCTTCTCTACTATGTTAAACTGGAGTTCCTGAGAACAGCTCTCCCTTACCTGGCTGTACCTTTGCACAGTATGTGGAACCAAAACACTGTAGATAAGGTCAGGACTCAAATTTTAGACTTTCTGGGTGACTGCTTCTCTCAGATGGGCAAAATAAGACGACAGATTGTCCTAGGCCTCACACAACAATTTTTAGTAGTAGTTGTTTGGTTTTTTTTTTTCTCAATAGTTTAAGAACTCAAAATGTTGAAGGGATGGATTCTCCAGAATCAAGCCTAGGCTGAAATGTGTCTTAATTTTTAATGATAAAAGCTTTTTGTGAAGACTTGGTGATGCTGTGACCTTGGGGACATTTCCAGGTACATACAAAGGCACTTGTCAGAATTGAGTCACCCAAAAATCCAGGCTTTGATTCATGCCTTCCAGCATCAGTGCTTTCTTGAAGCACTAAAGATAGGAACATAGTCTGTACTCCTGCTGGGCAGAGTGACAGGAATGAGGCACACATCTCTTCAGTAAATCTGCCCATCTCAAACTGAAATCATTGGCCATGTCTCTTCCTATCTGTTGTCTAGGTGGTGTTGTCAATTTTCCTTGATTAAATGTGGGAACAGTCCAGTTGCAAATGGTTCAAAATGAAATCTTTGGGAGAGGCAGCAACTGAACCCAAATGTTTACATTTCCAAAGAAGTCACTTAAGAATACAGCCATGTTTCCTTAATTGTAGATCTAGGATGGTGGTGGTGCATGCTTATCCTTTATTAGAAAATTCAAACATTATACTAGTATTCTGGACAAAGTGCCAGAGTTTTGGCTGCAGTTTCATTTAGAGACAGATAAAATCCAATCCTTCTCAATGTGCCTCATAGCTTCAGACAGCATCCTCTGTGTGTATAGGATAATATTATATATTGTGTAATATTTCCCATCCTAGAAGCCTAGAATCATCATTCAGTACTGCGCTGCAAGCTTTTCTTCAGGAGAACAAAAAGACATCTGTGAAGTTCTTCAGTGCTTTCAGCTAGTTTGCAGCACTGTTATTGGTAGGGAGACAGAAGGGTTACAAAAGATAACTTGTTTAGAATAGCCCTAAACCAAATTGTTTTAGGACAACTGGTTACAATAGTGCCTCCTCAAAGAACAGATAATGTGTTGACAACCTCCTTCATCATCTTAATGCACTACAATGCAATTAAAAAAAATAAAACCAAGTAGTGCATGAATAAATTGGAATTCAAACCTCTAACTTATTAATAGTAATGTATTTATTGTTATTACTGTATCCTGTGTATGTAATATCTGTACATTCTTAAAGAACTGTGTGGAAGCACCCATCAAAACTGTGGATCCAGAGTGCTAGCTGGGATATAAATATGTAGTCTGATTTAGCCCTGAAAATAAGGATCTTACATAATTACATTTCTGTAATATCTGGTTGTTTGAAATTAAAGAAAATGATCTGCCATTTGGCCTCGCACTTGTCTGTGACAGCTCATCCCCTCTGAAATTTCCAGGGAAGGATAAATATGCAGTGAAAGACAGTATCTTTGGCGAAAGCGATGCCTCAGCCCTTAGCAACCAATTGTAAACATAAATAGTAAAGTGCAGACATGACAGACAATTACATCCTAAACAAGAGATGCTTCAACCTGGGCTGCAATGGAAATGCAACTGTTTTTGTAAACCAAGCAGCAATGCCTCAGAATTGTTTTCTCAGAATCGTATAGTCAGGCTTGTCACAAGTACCGACAGCAGAGCGTTGCTAATAAGGGAAAGACAGAGAACCAGAGCTGGTCTGGAGTAAAGGCTGGTGGTGATCTTGATCAGTGCTGCGACAGACTGCAAAGCCACGTTCATCACTTTCTGGAGACCTCAGGGCAGTCTGAGAGGGTGCTCCAAACCCAACTCTCAGCTCCAGAGTTGTGGTGAGGTCCTGCTCAAAAAGGCCACTTGAGTCCTAAATTCTGAGTCTTGGAGTAAAATTACACTGAAGACTGTCAAGGAACGAGATGATCTTTAAGGTCTCTTCCAACACAAACAAATATAATCCTATGAATTTAAGAGTATTTGGCCTTTTAGTGTAAAGTTGTCCACATTAGTAGACAATTAGTCTAGGAGTATTGGGAGTCTAGGGCCCACCCATAAGGCTTTACCTTGACTGTGAGCTCCCGTAAGTAAATTCAAGTGCTATCGGCATAGTTAGAAAACTCAGATAGGCCAAACCTGCCAAGCTTGTGTGACTGCAAGATTTTACAGATGTGTTATACTCTCCCTCTTTTTCTGTCTTCTGTGTCCTTACCTATTTCTGTCTGGCTTTTCTTATCCAAGGCTCTTAGGGAACATATAAAGCCTCTAAGTCTGCTGCTACTCCGTGAACTTCAGCTCATCCATCTAAAAGACACTTCTGTGCTCAAGATGGTGAGAACAGGGAGTTAGCAGACAGACTGATTTAGTCGATTTGAAAAGTTCATCTATAAAAGGCCCCATCTTATTCGAGTGTTTCCTGCAGATCTCTGAGACTTTGTGCAGCCAACGTTGAAATTTTCACATACCAGAAATAAATCATCTGTGAGGTCTTTCATGAAATAGAAATAATCATCATCTTAGACCAATTAGCCATAGTAAAGCCCCAAGAGCTGGTTTTGCAGGATTTATTCTCAAAGTAAGATCTTACTTCCCATAGACCAACCCATCCGTAGCTATAAGCAGAGCTCTCAGGGTTCAGGTGTGATTTGGTCTTAGCTAATGGAAGGACCCAGCTCTCTTACAGTTTGCCACCCACCAGCAATGGCTCTGACCATGGTGCTCTCGCAGGGAAGCTCTGTCACAGGAGAGGCAGGCTCGGGCTCCATCTTTCACCTTTCAGGCTGCATAGTTTCGAGTGGTTTTAGCCACCTGGATCTGAGGACTTGAACCCAGCTGCTGTCACTGGTAGTGTGGACAATCAGAGCTCAGCTTCTCCCCTGTGTGTGCATTCATGTGTTCCTGCATATGGATCTGAATCTGAGGCATACAGACGATGCTCAGGAATACTTGGACATGTTTCCTGACAGTTCCTGCCTTCAGCTTGGCAATCCTTAACTGCATGAGATGTGATTTCTGTAACAGTGCGAGATGGAAGTAATGAACACCTCATTTGTTCAGGATGTTTTTGTTCAGAGTTTTAGCTATCATCTCAGCCATTTATTTAAACCTGTTATTTACAGGAAAGTGTTATTAATAAATATCCTACCACTCACCATTAAGAAACTGTAGGTCTTCATATTTTGAAATAAAGAACAGACATTTGATGGCTGAGTTGTAGTAGCAGAGATATTACAACAAAGCAGAAGTTGGAAAGAGCAGAATCATACAACCAAGTAAGTCAGCATATAAAGCTCTAAAAATTTGTTTACTCAGTAGAAATGTATTAATTTGTCACAACTAACTCACTCTATCTTTACTTGACTAACTTGCTGTATCCCAGGTTATAGGCCTCAAGAGCCAGGCGCTGAGGGGGGCACAGGCTTATTAAGGCATTTTAGAATCATAGAATATCTAGAGTTGGAAGGGACCCATAAGGATGATCAAGTCCAGTTGCTGCTCCTCACGGGACTACTAAAATTGAAGACTAAACCGTATGACTAAAGAGCATTGTCCAAACACGCCTTGAACTCTGACAGGCTTGGTGCAGTGACCACTTCCTTGGGGAGCCAGTTGCAGGGATCAACCACCCTCTCAGTGAAGAACCTTTTGTTAATGTCCAATCATTACACTGACATTACACTTACGAAAAGAAAAACCTTGCAAACAACTTGACAGTTTTTGACCAAAGGACATCTTCTGACAAAAAGAAGTTATGCTCTTAAAAATCAGAACAAAGCAAAATTTTTCCCCTTTTACTTGGGGCCTGTTACTTATGATACAGTTTTTTCTTACAAACCATGTACTGTTTTAGTCACAGCACTTCAAATGCACAGGGAGGACATGATCCAACATGCTTATGTAGATGCATGATGCCGCATGCTTATGTAGCGTAGTATCTCCGCCTTCTTTGGTGCAATTTGTGTGGCAAAGACTGGGAGGGAAGTTTCTGACTAAGGCATGCAAAAGTAGCTTGGATGTGAATCTATTTGGAATGAGGTTTTGCGCATGAGTCCATGGAAGGGGCTGGCACTGCTCAGGCCAGCTGGCATGGTGACCTCTGTGCGTGTGGCTAAACTCACCTAGGGTCCAAGGCAGATGGCTGCACAAACCACTTATTAGGAGCAGACCTCGGAGCATGCTGAATCTCCAGCCATCTCTGCAAATTATTCAGAAGAGTCCTAACTGTGCCATGCTCCAGCAGCGTGATGACACAGGCAACTGAGTTCACCTGCCTGAGGGTTTAATCTGCTCATGTAGGCATGCCCATCAAATGTGATGAAAATGTAAAGACTCTGTATAAAGCAGCTATCTCAGTTTGAGCAGCCAAAATTATTGGATACTTCAGGCGTCAATGACCTTCATTTCTCCATTATAAAGGAATGGTAATAATGGCCTCCTACTGATGTTGAGAAAGTAAACTTCAGGATACCCTGGAAGCACTCAGGTAGGATAATGAGAGAGCTCCCTGAGGGAAATTCAGAACTTTGTGTGTAGGGTTGGATTTGCAGTAGGACATGCTAAATAACATCAGAGGCCAAACACTGAAGGAGAAAGATGAAAAGAAGTGGTAAATAATTACCCGTTCACTTAAAGCAGGAGGGATTGGCATGGGGGGAATCACTACCATTAAAAGCTGTACACATAGGGTGTGCAGGAAGACACGTAACTGGCTTGCCCTAGCTTTTTGAGTAGCTGTCTGCCGTTTTAACTTCTATTTAATGCAAAGAATTGGCTTTGATTCGGAACAGTTTTATTCAATAATACAGGTATTTTCCTACAAAGTAATTGCATTGTTGCAGGGATAGACTATGGGCTTCATCTGGAGTAGCTCTTATGTTATCTGTGGGTAGAATTTGTGTTTCTCTATTGATTGCTAAGCAGTGCTGGTGAGCAGCAGGCTGGCTTTGCCTGCCTGCCGAGGGGTAGTTGCAGTTCTCAGTAGCCAGAAAGTGCATGGTAGAGTTATACACAGCCAAAAGAGTAAGGCAATAAAACAGATTGAAAAATATTTTAAGCCTTCTCAGGACAAAAATTACAGCAACCTGACTTAGTTGCAGTAACTAAAATCCAGAAAGGTTATGTAATGAAATTTAGAGGTAACCTCAGTTGCATCATTTTGTTACAATGAAAGATGCGGTGATTTTACGGGAAATTTATAATGTAATTATAAAGTTGAAAATGCTTGCTAGTTAAAGTATAGGCTGTTGATTAAGTTTTTGTTAAAGGCGCAATTAAATACACACTCTGTAGTCCAGGCTTGAGGAAAAGCTGCACAGGAAGAAATTTTTATGAAGTATCAACAGAAAACAAAAGAAGGTGTGATGAAAGGCCCTTTGGGAGCAAAATAAAAATTATTTATTTATTTCGTTGGTTGGTTCATTTATTTGTCTATTTATTTATTTATTGATTATGTAGCCCGTTGCTTGTATGTATTTCAATGAAAGGAGCTCTGAAAAAAGGCAAAAATAGCCCTCATGTTTTAAAATTCTTCATTTGGAGAAATGCTTTCTTTTCTTTTGCTCTTTTCAGAGTGCTACATACGGTGAATGCTGGTTCATCCATTGTTACATACGTACATACATAGCACCTTGGATCCAGTCTTCTCAACACTAAACTTAATGGTTTTCCACTGCTGACTTCAGTGACCACAGTTAACCACGAGTTTTAAAGCTTTTCAGAAAAGCCACATTTCCTCAAGTAGGAAGATGCAACCAATAATTATACTGACAAATCAGAAAATGTTTTATCAGCTCTAGACCAGTCTTGGTGGCATTAGAATTTTGCATTGTTTAACAAATCTGTCTGGTAACTACACTGCACAAGAGCTAAAACAATGCATAGTATTGTCTATCTTTAGTTTTTGTCATCAGAAGAGCAAACGAGGCTATGGTTAGCCAAAGATTAATCAGACTGAGTGCTTGATTTCTACTGTGTTTTACGAGTTTGCTAATATTAGTGTACACGTAATAATTAGAAAAAAAAAAGAAGTCCCTGAAATTCGATGGTGAATAACTTAGAGAACCTCTGTTGAAAATGCCTGAAGACTTGACTGATTTCATGGAGAATGACAGAACCTCTCTACAAATTTCTTAAATTGTTGGGGTCTGTTATGTAAGACATCCTTTAAAGGAGAAACATCATTGTGCGTTAAAGTCTAAAAGGGTTTTTTCAAAAAGCACTGTAAATGCTTCCTCTGTGGAGAAATATCCTCTCATAACTGCTTAGTGTTTATGTGGTTGTCTCTCTCAGAAGACTGATCAATGCATCACAGACCACTAGGAGATGTTTCAGTGAGACTTGTGAAGACTTGAGTCCCCTCTTTGTCAGAGGTCTCCCCCTTCTCAGAAGTCCTCCCCATCAACCCTTCCATCAAAGGTAATGAGGAAGAGGGTAAAAACAGAGAAAAAAATCAGCATAAGGTGAAGAAGAAAAAAAAGCAAAGCGCAAAACAAACACAACAGAAAGGAATATATCTTATGTAAACCTACTGATGTCGGGGCTTTGATTTTGATATGACATTTATCTTTGGAAGTGAAGTTATCAGCTTATCTTTTTCACAAATGAAGGTAAATGTTACAGGCTTAAACCCTTATGTAAATAGGCACAGAGGTGCTCTGGGTTGCAGTGGGAGATCAGGGGGGAGCTTCACAGGGCAGTGCAGGAGGCAGGATGAGAAGAGGCAGAATATTTAGCTTTAGTTTTTTTTTGAAGCAGGTTCTGCTTGGCAGTGAGACTGCTAACATGATGCTGTATTGGGCTGTTGCCATCATAGGTGTTAACAAGACAGTGAGTTATCAATTAAGCAAAAAAAGCAAAAAGAAGTTAGTGTATCTGTAAATATTACTCTGATGGGTAATTTTCCTTTTCCCTGATGTTTTTGGACATGGAATCTGTTAATACTTGTATGATACATGGCTGAGCCTTATTATTATGTTAGCTGTTGGTGGAGGAACTTCTAAAGTTTAGATATAATGAGCTTTAGTAATTTTATACTAGGAACATAGTCTACACTGTCATAAGCATTGCAGATGACATGCTGAAATAATTCTTTGCTTTTTCTGATACTTTTAGTAATTAATCTAGATCCTCACTTTTCTGGCAAGGATCTGGTCTTTGTGACCTTCTAATTCCCTTTTAAGTTTCCACCTTTTTTCATGGTGAGTTTGTACCCATTTGTTCTTGTGCCATCATGGTCCTTTAGTACAAATGGTTCTTCTCCCTTCCTGGTGTTTACCCCTGATGTATTTATAGGTAATAATCCCTTCCATCACAACCTGCCTGCTTAGTCTGCAAAGAGGATCGAATGCTTGTTCACATCAAACGCTTTTTTAAAGCTGGAGTTATTTCACCAAAAAAAAAAAAAAAAAGGACCAAACTGTTGAGTTGTTGATTTGCAGAGAATGGGAGGAGGAGATGTCAACTCGGGGAAATTACTAAGGAGGACTTTCCTACTTTGAAAGATAAGCTTGTCGAAGCATTCTTAATGTTCTTCCTTTTGGGCAATGATAACATTGCTAGGTTATTATTTAAGCACTGTATCAGATAGTTCACCCTAGTAGAGATGACAGGTGGGTTTCCTTCCTGTTTGATACTGATGCTCCAAATGTGGTGATGTGCGGAGTTCACTGAAGCACTAAGGCACAATGAGTGAGGATGCACTTGCAGATTATTAAAACTGAGATGGTTGATTGCTGTCATGCAGTCATGTCCCTGCAGCAACTTAACAGGTGAACAAGTCAGGCAAAGAGCCTTTCTGAGGAGCCAAGGAATGGTATGCACGGTCTTGGCCTATATAACACGTATTACTGGTCAGTTGGCTCCAGAAGATTTAGGATTCTTTTAACCTATTTGTAAAAATATCAGCACTGTCTAGTGCTAGAAAATTTAACTTGTCTGGATGGCAATTGAATTGTTTGGTGAGTAACGTTTAGCCATGAAATAATACAGCAAATCAAGATTTGAGTTGGGGGAGGAAGGGAAGCAGTTTAGTTTCACAGGAGATTTTGATATACTCTAATTTTTTTATTCAGTTTCAGTATCTCCCATATTTGAATTTTTCATTGAAAGGAAAGCTTTCCCCTGTCTCACTTTTTCCTTATAGTAATCCCCACAATCTTTCCATTAGCACACCTCATAAACTAGTTGGTAAGTATTCAGATTAAGCTAACGTGGCTGCATCAGAAACTGATTAAAAAAACCTCACCAAACAAACCATCAAAAGAACAAGGTCTCCGTACAAACTGTCACAGTTGATTTTTATGAATGTGGAAATGCCAGTGAATTTTTTCCTTTGCTTAAACATAGTGCTCTTAACTGTTCCAGTTGTTCCAGCGGTTCTGTATACTACCACAAAAGAGTCTCACTATACAGAGAGCAAATTACTGTCATTAAATTTTCATCTGCATATGAAAGCATGGAAGGAGAGAGACAGAGAGAGATTGTGGAATATATTGTACATTCTGATTTTTTGTCTTTTTTAGCTTCAGGAATGGAGCTGTCTGTCTGAAGAGGACTCTGCCCAAATATCTGTAGTCTCGAAGCTCATTCTCCTAAAGACTCCAGTGTCACATCTTTTTCAGAATGGCTGAGAAGGCCCCACCTGGGATCAACAAAAAGTCTTCAAGGTCAACCCTTTCTCTGCCTCCAGAACCAGTGGAGATCATTAGGAGCAAAGCCTGCTCACGGAGAGTTAAAATAAACGTTGGTGGGCTCAACCACGAAGTGCTGTGGAGGACTTTGGACAGACTTCCAAGGACACGATTAGGAAAGCTGAGAGACTGCAATACTCACGAATCTCTGCTAGAAGTATGTGATGACTATAATCTAAATGAAAATGAATATTTTTTTGATCGACACCCAGGGGCTTTCACTTCCATTTTGAATTTCTACAGGACAGGGAAACTACATATGATGGAAGAAATGTGTGCTCTTTCTTTTGGCCAGGAGCTTGATTACTGGGGGATTGATGAGATATATTTAGAATCTTGCTGCCAGGCAAGGTACCATCAAAAGAAAGAGCAGATGAATGAGGAGCTGAGGAGAGAGGCCGAGACAATGCGAGAGAGAGAAGGGGAAGAGTTTGATAATACCTGCTGCCCAGAGAAAAGAAAGAAGCTCTGGGACTTGCTGGAGAAACCCAACTCGTCTGTGGCAGCAAAGGTAGGATAAACAGTAGGCTTAACGCAAAGATAGTAGAAAATGGTTTCATGAACCATGTATCTATCTGACATGGAGGAATCAATACTTTCACTAAAATATTTAGAGAAAAGAAGAATCTAAAAATCTACATGTCATGAAGTGAATACACCCAAATCTGTCCTAAACCCCACTGAAATCAGCAGAAGGAACCCTGTTGACTTCAGTTGATTTTAGGCAACTTTACTTTTGATGTCTTATAACCAGAAACATCTGTGTGATTGTTAGTGGACTACATATTAAATGCTTTGATGAAAACACAGACAGAGAAAACTATCTACTTTTTTGTTAAAAAAGCATTTGGTTATGGGAAAGATACAGTTCAGTATTGCTACTTGTCATATTACAGGCATTGCTTAGGTTTGGTACCAGTGTCTCCTAAGGTGTGCTGGGTAGGTTGTCAGACGGTAGTGTCAACAGCTGCTGGGTGGCATGCTTTTCTACATTGGGCAAGAACTGCAGTATGTTTTCTCTTATACTACATGTTTGCAATCAAGAATTAGAGTGCTCTGTATAAAATTACTAAAATGCAAAAGCATATATACACATATATAGAGTATTCATATACATATGCATGTATGCATGTGTATGTATATAAAAATATATATTATGAACATACATATATACACAAACATACATTCAAACATATGTGTAGAATTTGCATGATTTCAGGCAGAAATGGGGAAACATCCAGATGAAGCCTTGTTCCAATATTGCTGTCTTCAAACAGGCAAGCTGGCAAAAGTCTTACTCATGCAGTGGAACAGTTTACCCTTGTTAGGGACATAGGACTGCACAGATAGATGTTGGTACTGCTGTTTAAAAGAAAGATTTTCTTGCTTCTTGTGGAACTTCATTGTTGTAGTTCTGATGTGAGGTACTATTTAATGTGAAGTAAATTGCAGAAGCATGTCTCCAGTTTGAACCACTGAAAGTGGAAATGTTGTTACATTAAGTTTAACTGTGTTATTATTTTCTTCTGTTGTTGATTTGTTATTGGATGCAACCCTGTTGGACTAAGGTACGTATTAAAATAACATGGTGGAATGCACAAAAAACAGAATCCTGGCAAAGATTTCTCTTGCAATAGCAACTTCTATGATCAAGGTGAAACACACATTTTGTTTTTCTTTTATTTTATTTTTTTCATTGTGGGCTGCTGTTTAAACAAGGACTTTTGTAAAGAAAATATTTATTGTGCGAGGATATGAGGTTCAGAACTGGAATAAAAGCTTATAGGAGGAAAAAAAAGCATTCAGAATATTTCAAAAACTATATGAATACATTTTCTGCTTCTGAGATACATATTCTGGGCCATATGTTTCTCTCCAGGAGAAGGAGCAGAGGGGAAGCAGATGGGCATAAGTTGTGCCAAAAAGGGTTCAGGGAGGCCGTGTCACACACCGTGATCCCCTGGTACAAGCTAGCATCCATCAGCAACCCCAGCACTTTTGTGGCACAGCTGCTACACAGCCTGCAGGAGTCTGGGACCAGCTTCTCAGTCCTGCACGGCTTAAAACATCACTGATAGGGTCTCTAACAGAGCTCTCCTCCTCCTGGATGCGGGAGGAACTCCTTGTGGAGCCATGTGGCTGGGACATGCTGTGTGTGAGCTGGGAGATATCCCTGCTGTAGGTGCTCCCTCAGTTAAATCCCCCACCATACCTGGCAGGCAGACTTGAGGGAAGAGAAAACCCAAGTGTTAGCTTATGGTATATTTCATCATCTTTTTGTTTGTTTGGTTCGTTGGTTGGTTTTGGGGGTTTTTTTGTTTGGTTGGTTGGTTAGTTGGTTTTTTTGGGGGGTTTTTTTGTTGATTTTTTTTTCTCCACCATAGAAAAGAAGCCAATTACCTACAGGGCTT
Organism: Nestor notabilis; assembly: GCF_000696875.1. Lineage (NCBI taxonomy): Eukaryota > Metazoa > Chordata > Aves > Psittaciformes > Psittacidae > Nestor > Nestor notabilis. The sequence goes on from NW_009937556.1 coordinate 17,333, forward strand.
GAGACACATGCTTAATTAGTGGTTCCGTAAGACTAGGTAGTAGTCAACACAATAAGATGGACCAGATGAAAAGGGCAAAACTAAAATACTGATTCTTAGGTTCTTTGCCTGTGACTCACATTCATTCTTGGTGGATAAATGTAGATGTATAGGAGAGTTAAACTTGCATGAGTGCTTGCCATTGACTAAACTCTTCTCATAACTTAACAGTGATCCATTATGGAGTTGATTGAAAGGAGTTAGGCCAACTCTAAGCTTTTAAGAAAATCCTCCTTTATCCATTCAGGCCAGATTTCTCCTCAGGTTTTGCAAATGCAAGGGGCCATTTCTTTCATTTCCCAAGATGTCAAAATATTTACCTTTTACCTTTTTATTTCCCTTTTCCCTCATCTCCTGGTTTGATTGTATGTTACAGTTTTATACATTCTTGCTACAGGGAGTTTCACATTGCATTTGTATACATGTTACAATGGTTTTCATTGTTTCAATTGCCTTCTATCTAAATTAATGCCATTTGATGTGGTTTATGTGATTCTAGCAGCTGGAAGTCACCATATTGCATGCACCTGGTTTCTCTTTTTAGCGAGCCTTAGTCTGTAAATACATATATTTTGAGCCAAAATTATAGTCAGATACATCCATGGCATCTCTAGGACATCTGTAGAAACTTGGCTGAATGGCACAAGGGAGAGCAAAAAACTGTCTCAGCACATTCATGCTTGAGGAGCATAAGCAAACAAGTAGAGCTGCATGTAAAACAGGATATCCTAGAATCAGTTGGATGTACTTCCAAACAGTCTGGAGCCATCACAGACTGTGTTAGGCTCTGTGGCAAGGTTCTGACTGAAGAATTTGGATAATATCACTTTCAGATTTCTTATCTTTTGTTGCATTATGTGGTAAGTTGCTAGTTTGTCCTGAAACAAGAGGCAGAACCGTCTTCTCTCCTCTGTTGGACTAGAAAGGATGGTGGGATTTTGAGAGTGGATAGTTGAGAACACATTGAGAAAATATTACAACAAAGTTTCAAATTCAAACATTTGCTCCATTTCAGACTTCTGTAGAAAGAGACCATGTCAATATGCATAGCTATCCTGCAGATGTCTGTTCAATCATTCATATCCTGTGTAGCACCTAGCAGTTGACGGGAACAGCTTGCTTTTAATCCCTTTCATATACAAGATTAGGAATGTGAGATAAATGCTCGGATGTGGTTTTGATATGTGGCTGTGTCTTGCTACTCCTTGATTCAACTAAGATCTCTTCTAGGTCTGATCCAAAGCTTACTGAATTAAGGGGAAGTCCCGCTTTGGATTAGGCATCTTAGGACAAATCCTGCTTCTTTCAAGGTCAACAAAGGTTTGCCATTGATTTCACTCACAACAAGGTGACACACAGCAAAGTGAGAGCATATAAGCAGCAGGTATTTTACAGGATCTGTGACAATACATAGAGCAAGAAGGATATGTGGCAAGAAATTACAATTATAGTTACCTAGTAAAAAAGGAGTATTATGGTCAAGTACTGTTGCACAATACAGGCACACTTTATTATGAGGTTTTTTACTTTTAATAAGTGCAGACATGCACTTATCTCAGTCAGACAAGTACATGCCTGGAATACATTCATATAGTCAATGAATGTATTCTAGGCACAGCAGTTCTTGCTTAGTACTCACCCCAGCAAAATTCTCTGAATTCAGTAGAGGTTTTGATTCAGTAGAGGAATACAGGATTTGCCTCCATTTTCCTGGGTTCTCATTCATGAATTTTTAAAGTAGGATTAAGAAAAAGATATCCAGAAGTCTGTCCATTTCAGGCTGGGAAGTAAAAATGTCATCATTTGGTCTTGTAATTACAGTTTGCTGGACCTATAACAGCTCCCTTAGAGCAGCAGCAGCTCTGTCTAACCTATCAGTAGTATGAAAGTCCTCAACAGATACCAGAATAAGCATTAATTTGGGTGGACGTGAATTGACTCAGCACCTTGCTGAATTGGGATATTAAGGGTGAACCTAGCTAAGATGATGCCTTTTTAACTACGTCTATGTTATATTGTTCTGTGCAGTGCACTTAAAGTCAGAGTGGCCTTACTTCGGCTGTCAATCAAATGAAACCATAAATTTAGTGTTTTTCACAAAGCGTTAATGCACCAGCTCTTCCTTTCATTCTTGTTTACAGAATACAAGAACCACGTTCTTTTCTCACACTTATTTTATATTGCTGAAACTTACGTGGATTAAATCCTAAATAGATCTGGAATGTTTCTAGTACAGATGATCTACTATAAATATAGAATGAATGAGGTCAGAAGTAAGTGAAATATCTAGAAGAAATGGAGAGCCTATGTCTGCCTAAACATATTGGATAATGATTCAATCACCTTTCATCTACAAGAGTATTTTAAGTACCTTACGGTAATGTTATTGATAAATATCACTCAGATTTTCCATTTGTTATTTTATATCACAGGTTGGCCCTTTGGATAAAACTAGAGAGTAATAGCTTGGGATTGATTCTACAAGTCTTTCTCATGCAAGGCATTCTTTCTCACATGAAGTGTTTCCTTAAACATCAGTGTGACTATTACCTGATCAAGCATAAAAGGTAGTATAAATAAGTTAAGTCTTTAAAAAAATTACTAGTCAGTCACACTCTGTCCTTGTTTTTTTTGCAAACCCCTGTCAATGCACATACACAGGAGGGTAAAATATTGGCCTTTGTGGCTTTGCAGCATGAAACCTGTTGGGATTGAAAGTGTTCTCTCTTAATTCTGTTTGTTTCACTGCATGGCTCATTTGTCCTTATTTTATTTTGTTGAATTCTTTTTTCTTGTGGTCTGTTTTCTGAGTTTTTTGCTTTGCATTACTGACTGTAACATGAGTATTCCTGCTTTGTGAAAAGCACACTAATTTATCAGCTGTGGATTGTGAATTACAGAAGGTATAATTACCCCAAGCCTGACTGGAAATTGTGAGGAGTTGGTGTGCTGCATTCAGTAACTAACCCCCTAGGTGAAAAAAATTTCTTTAGAAATTAACAAAAAAAAAAGGGGGGGGGCGGGAGGGAAAAGGCAGCATGGAAGAGGAGATTCAGGCCACTGATACTTATTTAGCTACCAGGTGCATTATGGCTAGGTTTGCTACAGTGACTTGGGAAAAGAGGCACACCTATTGTCCATTAGGTGCTTGATTCTTATTTTCCGTAAGTCTGTTTTATGTATAATTCACACTGATGATCCTACCTCTTTAGGCTTTGTAGAGCAGCATATGAGTCGTTTTGGGGTAAGTGTAAATTAGCAAGATTCAGCACTTCAGAACAGAGCTGAGTATCATAGAATCAGAATGGTTTGGGTTGGAAGGAACCTTAAAAGATCACCTAGTTCCAACCCCGCTGCCATTTCAGTATTCCTTTGCAAGTGCTTATAAATGATCTCTGAGATTGTCACAGTGTTTATTTAGGGTGAACCTTAATGATACACTACTGTTTCTTTTTGGGTTGAAGATCACACGTTCAGAGGACTTCACCAGAACTTTTAGCTGGGTGGTTGCATTGCAAATAGCTATTACACATAGGAGAAGTGTCTGTGGACAGCTGAATGTTTGCACTTGAAGTATTCAAATGGCCAAGTGAAAGAAACACTTTTTGTTATGTTTGCATCCTTTTGTTTTATGAACAAAACACTTTTCATGCTTATATCCTCTTCTCAGTTTAGGTTTACATGTTCTATGTCATCCTGACTTCGTTAACATTTCTCCCTGTGAAAGCTTATATTCTACGTGCTTTCCCATCTAACTGTAGACCAAGGATGAAGATGACTGAGAATTAAGACTATCTCTTTTTTTAAAGTAAAGTATGAGGAATTACTTTTGTACTATTTTAATTCCCACAGGTTACTGTACTGTACATAGTATACCTCAGAGCATGATAACAATCATTGAACATAAGTGATGTTTTCTAGCTGATTGTGGGTTCAACTTCTGTTTGACCTCTGGTTTCAACTTACTTTTTTGGTGAATCCTGTTATGAGCATTCGTCTGAGTATACTACCAGGAATGTTATAGTTTGCATCATCATTTCCAATATTTAAAGACATTTGTGTGCTGAAACTAAGTTATGGTAAAGCACAGGGGATGGTCACTGGTAATAAATGCCTATCTTCATCCAACTTTTGTTTCTGGCCAGGACACCTATTACCATTCTTTGCTTTTAAGATGAAGTTATTCTTTTGTGCCAAATGAGAAAGTTAGTCGATGTAACTGTAAGACAAAGAGATTATATTTGATCCTAGTCATTCATATTTAATAACTAAAGTGTTTTAATGTCTTGAAAGAGAAGTGAATATATTGTTTTTTCAATAGATATTATATCAAGGAACACAGTAGACTGGCAGTAGTTAATTGATTTTAAGAGCTTGTGTATGCTCACTGCTAAGTTGGTCATTAAAAGATTATTTACCTTTTATATGCTTCTTACATGAAGTATCATGTAACCCATGATTGAGCATTTTTGGTCAGCCTAAGTATCATGGGAATAGAGCTACAATCTGCCTTGCTCCAGGGGTGTTTAAAACCTTAGTTACATACAGGTTCCCTCCAGCCCTGAGATCTTATCTGTGGTGTGCTGAAAGGTCTTGCTGTAAACTTATTAAAAGAACTTACTAAAAACTTCTATTGGAATAAGATGACCAAAATGTCTTTTGAACTGACCTGTTTATTATTTACACTTAATTATCAGTAAATCAGATGCTGAAATTTTGGAAGCAGTGCCAGGGGCAAAGATACAGTGGCTCATATTCAGGCAATCTATCACTGGCTTCAAGCACTGGCCAAGGAGTATCCCCATTCACTGCATGAACAGAAGGAAGGGATCTTTCCTCCCGGGAGCTGTCAGAAAGAGCTTTACTGACTCTGGTTTTACGGATACATTAAGGAAAATTAAAGAGGATTCATAATGAGTCTTGATAAAGGGGGAAAAAGACAAGAATAATTATTTTAAAAATTGGGAAATCGATTCTCCATATGTGGAAATGAGATGTGACTGGTGATGTTTTGAAAACAAAGTTTCATAGTAACAGCTAGAGTGTGCCTGCACTTGTGACACCATTCACAGAATCACACGGTAGTTATTGTGCATAGAAACATGCTAGGATTCAGAATATACGAGATTACAGTGCATTACCTCAGTTACGTATAGCAGGTACAATCTGTGTGAGAATAGCTATCCTTTGCCACAATAAATAGAGAGCATTATTCCAATTTACCCAGCTGCATGTGTCCTTCTTAAGTTAGGAGAGCAATTTAACTCTACAATGACTGCTTTTTTTGCAACTGCTCATGTCCCTTTTTTTATAGCTGTTGCCATAAACTGAGTATAGAGCAGCATCAGTTGCATATACCTTTTAAAATATGTACTGTGGTATTTCTGGTTAGGGTGGTAATGTTTTGTGCATTACAGCATGCCCCTCAGTAACGCCAGAGGCATCTTGTGAGCTGGATTTTCAGCTGTGACATGTCACTTAAGCTGTGTCATACCTCAGTGGACAGACCAGGGTGTTATGCCTTTCCCTTCACCCAAAGGCAGATCATATGTCCTAAAAATGTTGCATTTCCGTTCCGTGTTTTCAGAAGCAGCTGCCAGTGCATTGTCTTCTCTCACGTAGGATATTTGGAAACAATCAGATGTCAGGGACATGCACTAATAAATTAAATGATGTTAAAGTGATGTTATTTGAAGGATTATCCAGACCAGATCTGTTGGAAGTGAAGGACTGCCCTGAATGTCTGGATGAACAGGCTCCATCTTGGGTTTGTAGAGCTGAGAGCAAAACAGATCTATATGATAACCTGCAAACTGGCCTTTCTGTGCGAGTCTCTGATTTTGTTGCCAGATGTAGAACAGCAAAAACTGCTCCCAAGTGTCCAGGAAGCTGAACAGATCTCTGCATGTTACTTATTTCAGAAAAAAACCATGGTGTTTATTATAACATATGGCAGACTCGTGAGTTTTCTATTTGATGAAGATACGTGAAAATTTGACACATAGCACTGAATCCCAGGTCCTTTGAGGGAATATTGAAAACAAGCATGCAACACTGGCACAGCTGTTTCAAAGTGACTTTGAGATCAAGAGTATCCCAGTAGAGTCTTTTCATGAAGCCACCACAGTCTGCTGTTTACATGCCTCGGCAACTCTCTCTTTGGGGATGCATGCAATAAGGCTGGGTTTTCAGGTGGGATTCTTAAGTGTATTTCTATTTAAATGTGTTTGATTTGTAGCAGTTTGGACCCAGACAACAGCCCTACATTTGAAATTGTTTGGTTAAGTGTACAGTATCCTTCCCACATGAATGTTATTATATTATGAGTGAGAGAATACCCATACTCCAAACACCGTAACTGAGACAGGTCTTCGAGTGATTTTGAGCAGCAACGGAAAGAGGCAAGTTGTCTTTGAAAAACACACTTAGGCACTGTGACCATTAAGTCTACATAGTAACAAAGTAGCTCTTACTTCCAAAAAGTCTGTATGGGGTTGTTGGAGCTTTTAATCCTATGTGCAAGTATATCTAATATTGGCAGCTGAGCCTTTTTTTTTAACACAATACTGTGCAATGAGAAGATGTGTGAGATGGTGTAAGCAATCAGAACAGTGGATTTGTCTCAGTACTTAAGTACCTAAAAACTGCCTGATACATATTTGCTGAATTTTCAAGTCATCTTGTAGCTACTTGTTATAAATATTCATAGAGGATTTCTTTTAAAATGTAGG
>NW_009937556.1:24136-32431 GCF_000696875.1 Nestor notabilis
GGATGCAAACCTGAAGTCTGAGTTCTGTGAGACTCAGGTTCATTCCTTTCTAAGAACCTCTGATGCCTGCTGCTTGTGGGAAATGGTATTGTGTTCCCCTAAGCTCCTGCCTAAACACTGGCACTGCACTGGACTAATAAAAAAAAAAAACCTTCTAGGATTATCTATGTTTTTCTGTTCTAGCCTCTTAAAGGCAAGTTAAATAAAAGTCCTACTGGAGCAAGGTTCTTCAGAAAACAGCTCTTAAAGGGAAATCTTTTTTCTCCAAGGCAGTAATGAGGTTCAGTGCAGAACACCAGGGGACATTTGTTACCTAAAGCTCGGTGTCTTCACTCATCTTTCATTGGGTCCCTCCTGATGCAACCGCAAGGGTTAGACATTGCTTTAAATAGCTGAGGTATGGCACACACCAGCACTATTGCAAGGACAGCCAAGTTGTAGTGACAGTTTCGGGTGTCACTGGCCATGTGCAGAATGCCCCTTTGGAAGGGGTGGCTGCTGGCTTGGTTTGGGGCAGTTCAGCTTGCCTTGAGTTAATATATTGCTAGAAATGGTATTTCTGGTGAACTCCTGAGATGGCGCCATTTTTTGTACTTCTTCAGTCAGTCAGGTTTCTGTGACAGACCACAATGGCATGAAGTTTGTTTACAAACTCCTGATCACAGAGTTTCTTTCCTGAGCACTGTAATCTCCTTTTGGATTGCTTACTGAAGGCTCCCCAGGTGATCTGTCTGTTCTGCTTTACTGATGCATCTGCCATTGTGTTTGGCTTTGGAGGAGGTTTTTCTGGAGAACAGTCAATATTGCTAAGTTAAAGTAGTTAAGATAGTTCTTTTGCAGACTGCAAGGTCATCTAGAAGTGCTACAGTCTTGTTCTGAGAAGACCTGGGAACTCATTTCCATTTCTGTTATTAGCACAAAGTCTTTATATTTTCATATATTATCTTTTAAAAATATTGATACAAATTGTTTTGTGGCATTAAATGCCACTTGGAAAAAGTCTTACAAAAGTATCTTGGTCTGTGTTCTGTGTATGTTGGTTAATGCCTCTGAATTCTGTTGAAACATTGACTTCAAAGCACTTTAGACCATTCCTACCAGCATTTAGCACAAAAAAGCAAAACATCTAATATGAAAAGAGTACACAGGTATGAGGCCAGCCTGTTTGACTGAACCTTACAGACTTCTTTAGAATTGAAGGAGGAGGGACAAGTGAAGTAGACTTAATTTAGAGCTGAGACTGTAAATTCAGGAGGTATCTCATCAGAAGCCTCTTCTGTACTTCAGGCCGGCATGGTACAGTTTAGTCTGGCAATACATAAGGCAATTGCAGAAATGGTGAGCACTTACAATACTGTGGCAGGAATTGTACTAGCTACTTCTGCATCTCCAATTCAGATGGCTGGAAACCCACTTAAAGCTCTAGGGGTGCGTAGGCCATGCTGATGAATCCAAAATGAGGACCAAAGCCTGGAGTAATTTTGAGATGTTTCTGCTGTTTTCCTCTGTGTCCTGGCAGAACACTTAACAACCCCTTCACACTGAGCACAGGTGGCTTCTCATGCCTTTCCTTTGGCCCATGACCTGCATATGGTCAGCATTTTTGCTTTCATCTTATGATTCAGTATTTTCCATGTCATTTTACAGTCTGTTACCTAACTGCAGGTCTGTGCAGTGCAATTTGCTGTGTTTGACAGTGTTTAGCTGAGGTCCAGAGGGTAAGCCATGAGGCTGGAGGTCCTGTGGATCACCTTGATGAGCATCTTGTGTGTTGGGAAGAAAGAGAATGCTTCTCCAGGTGGGATTAGGAATCTAGATTGGTGTTCTGGTACTTCAATAAATGATACATGAAGGCTTGAAGATGAAGACAGAAGGATGCTGTGTTTTCATGCTTGAGTGAAGTTCATTATAAAAGACATTTTAATCAGAGGGAGAATGGAGAGAGAGAGAGGAGCCAGTGGTTAAATAATTTACATTTGTCGTGGTTCTGTTTGGCCATTTTAAGTGGGAAGATTCAGCCCAGTATCAGAGACATACAGATAGGGACAATTTCCTAATTACTAGTTGCATTTAGTTTCCTGTGGTAAATACTGTATTTCATTAGTACTTTTGCTGGCCAAAATTTGACCCTCAGGTCAATCCTCGAACATGCTTCAGTGAACCTAGTTTATTGTAATCTGAATTTTAGGCTGATATATTCTGCTGCCTGATGGTGAGGTTCTACATATGGAAAATTAACCAAAAGAAACTACAGGTGCTGCAGTAACAGTGAAATGGTGAATAGTTCCTCTTAGCTTTTCAGTAGCTTCGTCAGTCTATTGAATTCAGGAAGAACCCGTGCAGTGTGTTATGTTCTTGTATGTGTACTTTAGGATGAAATAAGTATGTGGAAGAGAGAGTTTTTTAATTAGAGTAGGTAACAGAGAAGAGAAATCTTGGACTGAAGAATAATCTGTTTGATGAGAGAGAACAGATGAGGGTTAGATGCGTTCTTTAGGAAGCATTCTTAGTCCTTGTTAACACCTGAAGTGACGGAATGATTGGACAAGTCTTACTACAATATTGCGTCACTGGTGTTAGTAATGCCTGCATGGAGAACAAGCTCTTCTGAAACACTTCCCTGAAAGCAAATGAGTTTTCTCTGAAGAGAGCTGGTGTGTCTGACTCACAGGTGTCCTTGCCTCTCAGACTGATTACCATCATCATTTGAAAGTATTCTTTTATTCAGTTTAGGCAGGTATGAAATTGAAAGAACAAGCCTTATCTTGGAAATACCCATTATTGCACTGACACATTTCAGCAATACCACGTTCACGTCAATGCAACTTCAGCATTTATAACTCCAGCATTGCCTGTCTTCTCCCTAATTTGATTTAAAAACAAAACCCAACCCTTAGCTAAGCCTGTGCTCCTGAGAAGGAGGCTGTGTGTGACAGAGAAGTGGTTAACAGGGCACAGTTGCTAGCAGGGTTTTATGGCTGCCAGTCTTTCACTGAGGCATCCTCCCCCAGGGCTTCTCTGGAAAGGCACAGTGCAGCTGCAAAGGGCACAGCGCAGGCACAGATGTCTTCTGTGTGTGAAGTCAAGCTGAAAGTCGGTGTGCAAGCTGCAGGAGAGCCCGTGTCAGTCACTGTGAACAGGAGGCGCAACTGCAAATCAGTCTGATGCCTCTGCCCCCTCCCTCTTCAAAAAGGAAGATGGGAAGAAAAATCTTCAAAAGCTCTGAACCTTTCCCCATATTCCAGTGAAAACGAGTGTTATCCCTTGGGAACTAGGGTGAACTCAAGAGTGGCCCTGTCTGGAGGAACAGTGCTTCAAAGGCACATGCTAACTGGGGGATCCCTGTGGCAGATCAATTTACCAAGAGGAGTACACATAGTCATTGTTCTTGTTCTAGCTGGGTAACAACGGATGGAAGAAGCAGTTCTCTCCTGCATGTCCTCCACTGCTCTGGCACAGGCAAATAGCACTTACAGACACAGAAATTACAGTGAACCTGCACAGAGGTACACAAGTAAAACTCAGAAGGATAGAGGTTTTTAACTGTATTTCTCCTTTTCATTTCCCATGCCTGTATAAATACAGTTTTCTTTTCCCTATTAGGCATGCATGAAAGGAGTCATTCACCAATCAGAATCAGGCAAAACCCCACAGTGCTCTGTTTTCTTAAGCTATATAGAAGAATCTCACAATATTTTTATTATTTTTGCTAAAAATGTTTGTATTTTGCTATTACCATAGCTGTTGTTTTAAAACTTCTCAGAAGTGAAACCTCCCCTTCAGAGGAACATTCACCTAAGTGTCTTGAGGTGTTTATAGCAGAAAGCCAAACACCCTTCGACTCCGGTGTATGCTGCCATAACATTGATCTAGCATGTAAGAAAAAAAGAACATACATTTCTCAGTGGATGAAAACCCCTGATAAATTTATGCAGTGATGTCAAATATGTTGGCATTCATTGTTGGGTGAGTTGTCGCAGATAAGGTAGATTTCCTAGGCTTAAGGGTGCTATTTTGAAACACAGTTGCTGTTAAAGGAGATTTACAGTACCCTAGAAAAATGGGAGCGAGATAGTAGATCAAAATGAAGACATAGAACACTGACCCAGGTTGTGTCTGAACAGCAAAAGCAGTCTTTTCTTCCCCTTCCATGCAAAATCCATAGCTAGAATTGAGTGACTGAATACTCTTTCTTTTGCACAATAGTGTATGTCTCCACTATAGTCCTTTGACCATAGGAAACCCTCCAGGCTAACAGGCTTGGAGATGAGAGCTCAGGCTCTACACTGCAGCTGCTGTTGCATGGAGCCTTGACGCAGCAAAGCACTGGGAAAGTTGAGGCCTACGGACGAGGGCTTGCTTCTGGGGCCGCTGGGCAGCAGCATGCTTTGGAGACAAGCTGCCTTGGGGACAGAGCAGGGTGTCAGTGCTCGGGCTGGCTTGTCATGAGTCGAAGTAAGGAAACCTGTATTAGCCACAAGATGCGTGCTGGCTGGAATAACACATGCGCATGTTTGCATCCTGTGTAAGTAATCTTACTATGTAAGTAAACTTACTGTGTAAGTAATATTTGAGCTGTAGAGCTGACACTATTTCATATGATAAGAGCCAAAGAAAAAATAGAAAAGGCAGTCTAAGTCACCAGGTAATCTACCTAAGGCTAGAAGAGAGCAGCAGAAAAGACAGCTATGGACAAGGTAGGGAGTAAGAGAAAAATAGTCACCAAGTACCTAAATGTGCTGAAGTCCTAGTACATATTAGGGTTTGGACCCTAAAAGCCACAGCAAAATTACTAAATTCTTCTGAAAAACCCTTAGCTTGACATCACACATAACTTTTTGTTTCTACTGTCAGACTATTGGTCAAAAAGAAATGGTAGTTGGCCATATGATTTCATACAAAGATTATTCAGTTTGCCACGTCTTAATTCATAGCACAGAACTTCAGCACAGTGACAGCCATCTACTAAAGGAGAGGTCTGATGACTAACCTACTTGTGAGTGAGATTATTCCTTCTGTGAAAGCAGAGCAGTGTTTTCTCCAACTGTGTAGGACAGAATTTTAAACTAAGCAGGAGACAGCTGTTCCCTCATGTTTACTGACAGCTGGTGCATATGTGTTAGGCATGTGCATATGAAAGTTATCGTGCAAAGCGAGGTGCTTTGCAGCTTTGTTAAGTCCCATAAGCATGTTACCACACAGTCCCCAAATCAAAGTACCCCAGAGAGTGGTGTATGTTGTGCTTGAGAAAAAATTTAAGATGATATTGTCAGCTTTTTTTTTTGTTGTTGTATGTCACTCCTAGTAAAGAATTAAGTGTCAGAAGCTTACCTCTGGGGTGAAAACACATATATTAAAGAGAGCATGAACATTTTGTAGTATTCGGGGAGTGAAGTTAATGACCCTTGCTTACAAATTAAATGCAGACAAGTAGATGTATGTTCTCATCTGTCCCTGATGTCATTGGTTTAGTACTGAGTGCCTTGTAATATTGAGAGATTTGAGATTCACAGTCATTTGACACAGCAGAGAAGCCCTGTTGTACAAACATGGACCTGAGGTACACTGGCGCTAATTTAAGGTCACACAGAAAGTCCATGACAAAACAGGAAGCTGGATCCAAATCCAGGACAAATTATGTCCTACACAGCCCCCTACATCTGGACTGTCTTTTCTGTCTGTGGAAATCTGGTCTTGCATATTTTAGACTTAAGGCAGGCAGAGTTTATCCTCCCTTACTGTTACTAATTAAATAATGTTCTCATTTAATAATGCTGATAGAAATTTTCAAGCTTAAAAGCCCAAGGGACTCTGATGTCCTGTTTCTATTCCTTTTAATGGGAAATAAGCTACTTCAGCCAATATTTTGTGGGTATATCTTTGTAATGGTATACATGTCAGTTGATCCCAAAGTCTTTTGACATGTTTAGTTCAATGCTGTTGTTCAAAACAAAATTTATAGATTACCCTATCTTAAGAAATCTAACTGCTACTTATCATAGTAACCATTTGCCTTTGATCGGTTTTCTACAGTGTAGCTTGTAAAGTGAATTAATATTTAATTTAAAGTCAATAAAAATACTTTGTGGGTGGGAAAACAAAAATAAATGCTAATAGCAGAGATAAAAGAGAAAGAGAGTCTTCACATTTTTTTTGCTTTATAAATTTATCCATAGTCATTGATTCTTAATTCTGTCCTGGTCTTTTGGCTTGAAAATTCCTTTTGTTCGGTAAGCAGATGTGAAGCATCTCCTCTGAGATGCTGCAACCTGCCTACTCTTCCAGTATATTTGTACAAGCTGAATTTATAATCAGTGCAATCAGCTTCCTCCAGATTCTAAAATGGGTTGCAGGGCAAAAATTCCTGAGCTAATTCAAGCTGGTCTACCCTAGAACTGGCAGCTGAATTGCTGCATCACCCTTTGGTGCTACCCTTATGTTAATTCACCTTGGTGGGAAGCAATGCTTACTAATTTGGATGCAGGGCCACAGCCTCAGTGTTACTGTGCATCGTGGATAGACCAACATGCTCAGTGATGTTTGATTTCAGAATGAAGTTCCATTGTATTGTGTTTGCATCCTCCAAATTTTTTGTTTAATGAGTTATAAAAGAGAAGAAACAAAGTTTATTCCAGTTGGACAAGAGAAGCACTAAAGTTATTGCATATTGAATCAGGACAACAATTATGACATTCAGAACAGTAAATAATTTGTCATACCTATCCAGCAACTGCTGTCTGGACAGGACGTTTGTTTCCTTTCCACTGTGGCTCGTGGTCACAATTAATCTTCATTACAGTAGTGCTGCAGCAGCCAGTAGAGAATCACTATGTACAGCACATCAACCTCAGAGAGCTCGTAGGCTGAGCAGGTGATGGGCAGGAGGGAGGAAAAACACATGGGTGCAGAAAATGGAGTTGTGCAGGGCTGTGGTTAAAGTAGTTGGTGCTGTTAGAATGTGCCAGCAGGGCTTCTGGAGCTTCGATAGTGTCTGATGTTTTCCTAGACAATATGTATGAATCTTCTGTGAATTGAGTTAAGTTTTAGTTTCACTTCACTTTGTTCCAGTTTCTCACTCTTGCATGACTCAGAAAAAGGCTGAGCTGAGCATCCTGATAAACAGAATCGATGCAGTAGGTAAGCTTGGATAGTCTTCAGCTAACATTGCATTTAGTCATTTCTCTGTATCACAATCAAGTGAACTGTAGACATTACAGGTTGCTTGGGTTTTTTTCCGAAGAAAAAGTAGGAAAAATATGGCAGGTGAGGAAGCACACAAAGTCATCACTAGGGAGAAAGTTAAAAAAAGCCCTGTTCCTTAATTAAAAATAGGACAAAGATCAATAAAAAAGTCCTAATTGAGCCAGATATGTGAAAATAGACAGATCAATATATACTAAGGTGCTATGTAATTTATATAACTCTAAAAATATAAGGCAAATGGAGTGAAATGCCTCGTTTTATTTTAGGAAATTAGCCAAGTAAGTGTTTCAGAGCCTTGATGAAAGGAAACCCATCAACCTGCAATATCAATCTACAAAGTATCTATGAATGGCAGAGTAAGTCCCAGGAAAGCTCCCATACATAAGGAGTGAAGAGTTCACACTATCAAGAAGAATCCAGAATCCCAGGTAGAAACACAAAATGAAGTCCCACAGCTGTACTACCCACTGCTTCATCTGCCTCAGGACAGGGATTGTGAAAAGCTGAAGGAAACAAAAAAGCCTGCAAAGGCAAAAAAGCACATGATAAGGTATGCTATAAAAAGCAGATGTTTAGACCTCCTAATTGTATGTTTCAAAATCTAACCATAAAAAAGCTATTGAAAAATGAGCATATTGCTTGGAAATTTGTTGTAATTTAAAAATCAAAAATAAAAAGGACCCACTATGGAAATACCTAATATTCAAAACAAAGGATTCTATAAAGCTGGGGAAATTCGCTGGAATTGACTTTAAAGGAGCAAATATGATAGGAAAAATGAAAACAACAAAACACCACCAAAACTGGTGCAATTTTATTAGCACTTATTAAAAAATGAATTAATTCTGTAGACTGGCATAGTAAAACAGCTAATCAAAGAGTTTTATGGCAAATTAATAAGCTTTCTGAAATCGAAACTCATGTCCAAACAAGGAAAACAGAATAAGCACAAGGAAAGATGCCTCAAATGGAGTTATAGGCAAGTAGGTGGGTTTAACCTCCAGTTCTGGAAGTCCCCAGCCACGGGTTGCTGAGGTTGGGAGTACATACCAAGGAAAATCTCCCCCTGAGCTCTTCTCCTTTATACTCTTT
>NW_009937556.1:32462-35245 GCF_000696875.1 Nestor notabilis
GGGCACTTTCAGATGTGTGATAAAGAGCTAGGTGAACCATTGCTCTTCCTTGGCATGGACATTTTCACTTACGTTGCTAAGGGAAAGCTCATCCTCCTCTCTCACATACCGCCATGCAGTGTGCTAGGAGTTTTCCGAGCAAGAGGGCGTTGCTGAGCACATTTTGGGCATTTCAAGGTCAAACAGCCTCTGAGCTCAGTTTTGTGTTTGTTTGCTTGTTTCTGGTGAACAGTGCTATTTTGGTTTCTTCAGTTTATTCAGTCAGTCCGTGTCCTTGTGCTGTTCATACCCAAACGGTTGATCAAACAAGGTGCGACTGTCACTGCTCCTGAAGGGGAAGCAGTTACCCTGCACAGCTCAGAGGTGAAGTTAATTAGCAGAAATGTAGTTATAAAGGGAAATGTCTGCCCCCTCCCTGGCAAGTCACAGCAGCTCCCCTCATTATGAGGCCAGTCACAAAGCACAGCTGGGGTTCGTCTCCAGCGGAGTGGAAGACAACACTGCGCTGCTCCCTGAGAGCTGGTTTGCATCTCTGCTAAAATCATTGGCTCTGTGCAAGATGCTGTAGTTTTTCTTTGGTAAAGCCAGGTTTTCCTGGTTTGAGTCTGTTGTGTTTTCAGGGTTTTTTCTTTTGTGGCTTGAAAGCATTTAGCTACTAGGCTTTCTCAGGGTCATAAAATGTTTGCATTGAGAATTAAAGGAGAGTGGTTTTTGAATGCTAGTGTGAATCATTGACAAATAGCAAAGAAATGAGACCTCATTAATCATAACAGTCTGTGTGGAAAGCAAATATGGAGCACATGTTAGGGAGTGTCTTATGTCAGGTCTGCTTTCAGGCAAGGCTGATGTGGAAGCCGTGCTTGTCATACTGTACAGTAGTGCTTGTTCTGCCCTATGGATGCTGATTTCTTTAGGGGTTAGCTAAAACCCAAGATTCATTTGGAAGGCAATTACCCCTTTGCTTCCATTGCTGCAGTTTCTCAGACAGATGGATAAAAGTTGACAACCATAGAGTACAAGTTCAAGACTATAGAGATAATACTACAGTCCAGTAATTTCCCCCCCTCACTCCCTGTACCAGGAGGTACAACCCACATTTTTCAAAATCATTTCACTCATAAATTTGTAATTTTTTGTACTGGATTTAGGATAGAATAAATCCTGCAAATGACAATATGTCAACACTTGAAATACTGTAAGCGAAGCTTGTATTTTTTGTATCTGGAGTCTTGCGTTTCAAATTTTCTTTCTTGCCACTGATTTCATAAAAATTCCATTCCAGGAGTCTAGACATACTGAAATATGGCAGTTGTTAGAGGACTTCATTATATACTCAGCCAGTGAAGCAAAGGCAGTATGTGATTAGGAAACCTGCTAACAAAAAACAATCACTCAGCTCTTTGTCCTTTAGAATCAAATGTCTTCGGAGCAAATTTTAGTCCCTGTGTAGAGATTTTTAAGAGGGGTTAGTAAGGGAATATATATTATCCAGTAGACATAAGTACTTAGTGCAATGAAATGAAAAGGAAGTCAAGCTATTAATCTAAAACATAAAAGAACTTTTTTTTTACTGTATCTTAAGGCATTTAAGAAATGTCACTTGACACAGTATGTGGTGGTTTGGTTTCTCTAACAATGGGAAATAAGGTGATCTGTGTGAGGGAAAATGATACGGTGTCTGGCTCTTTAGTCTAACAACCTGTGCAAATAAAAGGAAGACAAAAGAACATTTCAAGTGTCAGCAGGTCATGTGATAGGGAGTTATCCCTTTCACCAATATTTTACAATCTCATAATGCCTACAGACATTGTATAAAGCCAGAAAAACTCTCAATGAGATCTTACATATAATTTCAGGAGGCAAAAGAGCTATAGCAGGCATGAGAGGTTTCCTACAGTGAGCCCAGAAGCAGAACACAGCCTCAGTTCTGCAGCAGGGCTGCTGAGGTGGGTGACCTGACCACCACCACCCTGACCTGCATCTCAGTGGTGGCCCCAAAGCCACAGCCCAAGAGAAGCCACAGCCAACCATGTGTTCCCATCAGATCCAGCTTTCAAACCATGACTTCTGCCTTCTTAAACATATGTATGTATATGCAGATGTATATATTCAGATACAATCCTTGTCAGCAGTGTGCAGCACTTACGGAGAGGAAGAGAAAACATAAGCAGTTCCTTCAGAAATGTTTTTGACATAAATCCCAAGGTGTTCTACTTTCTAATATTCTTCCTTAAGTGCTTAGTAGCTGAACTCCTGTTACTCCAGCATTTTCAGTTGCTGATGAAATAGCAGTCTGTGGAAGCAGTGTTTCTTCCAAAGTTTTTTTTTCATTTGTAAAAGAGTGTGAAGAATGGAAGAGGAAGAGATGAACCATCTAAACTCACCCTGCACTCTTACATTAATTGAATTTTACTTAGGTGTCTAAATCATTTAGGTATTGACCTTTAATTTTCAAGCATTACATGCATTTTAGAAAATGTTGGCTTAGTTGGATTACTCTGCAACATTGCTAAATAAAAAATCTGCAGCAGCCTAAGGTTGCATTCAGCTTTCCTGTATGTAGTCTTGTTCCTTGGAGCTGAACTGGCTCTCCAGACTCAGTGCCGCTGCAAGACAGCTAAGTATTCATCCCTTCTGCCTCCAGCGCCCAGTCTGGTGAGTCTGGATGTCTCCTGCTCCATCACATAGCCAGGGAAAAAAGGAGCTCAGAGGGACTAACAGCCTTCGGTGAAGTGTCTATTCAATACTGAAGGCTCAGGGAGGCACCTTGGTTCAGCAAAATG
>NW_009937556.1:35342-57281 GCF_000696875.1 Nestor notabilis
ATGCTTGGCTTCACCAGAGGTAGGAGAAAGGCGAAAACCCCAGGTTTTGGTGTCCTGCTCCACATTCACGTATTAGTTCAGGACACCTCTCAATTTTCTCAGGTCAGTTGTCTGCATACCTTCTCCTGTCTTCTGAGTGGATGGAAGCTGAAACATTTCCAAAATACTGATAGGAAAGAGCTGGATTTGGCACAAAGCTTTGAGGATTCTTTGCAAACAGCATCTTCAGTTTGAGCTGAAATAAATGGGAGATAAATTCATCTCAGTAGATACCCATCGTCAACGTCTTACTTAAGTTCACAGCAGCAAATTGTGTTCCACAGAACCATAGCCAAGTATTAGATGACAGAAAAAGAAATATTTATGCCTTAGTTGTTTTGGGTTTTTTTTAATTTTAAACTGTTCTTGCTTTCTAAAGAAGAAGTTTGCAGCTAGTCACACAATAGCATGTCCCTTCCCAAGAGCTGCTCTTTGCATTATACCAACCAAGCAATAAATTCGGTGACATGCATACAACATACCACTTCTTAGAAACTGCTGTTGTTGGTGTCCTTGAAACCGTGACAGTTAAAATTAATTATCACATTGTCTACAGAATAAAGAGGGAATACCTTGTTCTTTTCATCACATTGTTACTTCTGGATTATATTTTGTACATATTATTAGGTTGGAACTTAAACGTGTACCTAAATCATAGAATCACAGAGTGGTTTGGGTTGGAAAAGACCTTAAGGTCATCTAGTTCCAACCCTCTGCCATGGGCAGGGGCTCCTCACACCAGACCATGTCGCCCAAGGCTCTGTCCAGCCTGGCCTTGAACACTGCCAGGGATGGAGCATTTATCACTTCTTGGGCAACCTGTTCCAGTGCCTCACCAGCCTCACTCTAAAGAGCTTCTTCCTTATATCTAACTTGCACTTCCTCTGTTTTAAGTTTGAACCCGTTACCCCTTGTCCTTTGTCATCTCTGCAAGTCATCTCTTAAAATTCATTTGAGTTCAAAGATTGGTTTGCTGAAAGAGATGAGACACAGCACTTCTTTTGTCTCATGATCCACATGCTTATTTGTAAAATAAGCAAACATTGAACCTCCTTTTTTCTAGATCCTTAAAAATCTCACTCAGGTGCAACTTGGTTCTGTTGATAGTTTCATATAGATGTGATAGATTTTGTAATTCATCTGCTTTTACATATTGAAACATTCGAAACATATTTCAACATGATCAATTCTAAACAGGGGAGTAATGCTGTTAAATGGTCTTTATAGGCACAGAAAAAGAAAGTAAGTCCAAAAGTTTTATCACACTATTGGGAAAATTAGAACAGATTCATTGTGACAATGTCATAAAGTACGTTATGCCTAAGGGGAAAAATGTTGAAATGCATCTTTATATATATGTATGTTCTCTGGTAAGACTGGTTTAAGACTGGTGACATTATAGTCTGGTCATTTTTGCAGCACTTGATTTGTATCAGGAGTGTAACATCCAAGCTTTATATTGTGTGATCAGCTTAGGAAATGAAGTAGCTAATAAGGTATTTTTATAGATCAAAGCATGGATTAGCAATGGAAATGAGGAAAATACAATTTTCTTCTCATCAGTTACTACTCAAAAGTTACATTGCACATACACCATGTAAGCAGCACACCTGCACAATGTTGTTGCTGATTAGGTCCGTTCTCAAAACTCCTTGCAACGGTTGAAGCAGCACTTTAAATACTTCAGTAGTACAGCCGGGTCCTCCATCCCCTCAGATGGTTGTCTTTCATTCAGTGAAACAGAATCTGAAATTAAATTGCTATGTTTAATGGAATATTTTGAGGGGTCAGTTTTGTCTGAGTATCTCACTAGCACTTGCTGCATTGTTGGGAAGGGACCAGAAGCTTTTGGAATTGGCCATCTAAGGGTTTGCTGACAGGAATAAT
Organism: Nestor notabilis; assembly: GCF_000696875.1. Lineage (NCBI taxonomy): Eukaryota > Metazoa > Chordata > Aves > Psittaciformes > Psittacidae > Nestor > Nestor notabilis. Next base: position 37,269 of record NW_009937556.1, read on the forward strand.
AAGGTAGCTCAGAACCTGCTGAATTGCGGGTGGGATAGTCAGCAAATCACTTTTGACTGCTTTGAGCTGGAGCCAAGTGTTTCATATTTACATCACATTCATCTGTGGAGAATTAATCTGGTACTCCAGAAGGATGGAAACTGCTTAAGAATCTGTTACACTGGGTCCCAAACTGCCAATACTGTGGATGTCACGCTTCCAGGAATAAAAGCATATGTGCTCATTTTTTATTCAGAGTCTCTAAGTATGTCTTCTGCTATGAGAGTAATTTGCTAGTCTGCATAAACTTTTCTATTACTCTTTCTGTTGACCAACATAGGGACAGTGCTCTATTTTTCTCAAGTGAATTGCGGTGCTGTAACTTTATTTTGTTAGCCATGAGACTGTTTAGGTCAGGTGTATTCTCAGGATTTAACACACACTGTGTGTTGAACTGACAGTATAAGACACATGGAAGAAACAGTTCTCTTCCAACTAGAACACCTTGGTCTGCTTCTCATGTTGACATCTACCTGAGGAAAAAAATAAGGGAAGTAGCAGAATGGTGGACAAAGATCAAAGGACACCTGAAGGAAGGAATGGCAATTGGTTTGACAGCAGAAAATTCCCAGAAATTGTATCTTTTTCTAATTCTGTACAAAACTTATAAATTACTCCATTTTGCAAATTGTCTTATTCATGGCTGTTCTGACTAGATAAGGACTGGCCACTGAACTCAAGCATTTGTTCAGACCTTGCACCAGCTCCACAGTAAAAGATAGGTTCAAGGTACTGAATCAGAGCAATACTCTTCATGGTGGGCTAACATTCCCACCGTGGCTGCAAACAGTTAAGCTAGATTTTGACTTGAATAGAAATGAAGCCAATTCAACTCCAAACTGTTAAATGGGAGGAAAAGGCAACATTTTGCTTAGATTTTGTGCAAAACTAATTAGCCCTGCAGGGCTTGTCTTGCTACTTTTACTGAAAATCTATTATCATGAGCATATGTATACACATATTTACCCACGCAGAAACGTGAATACACATGACTCTATATGTGTGTAGAAATGATGCACAATTGTTGTCTTGCCTACTTAGTTAACAATTTCGTGGAAAACCAAGGGAACTACTATATCTAGTCTATTCTGGCTTTATATTAATTGAAAGATAATGGAGAAATGACAATAAGGAGAGACTAGGGCTTTCCTAATCTGAAATTGGCCTCATAACAGAGTCTTGCTGTATTCTGGCTTTTAGTCAAGTGGTTTCTGTTCATATGCTTTCTGGGATAATAGTTGCTTTTCCTTTTGTGATCCAGCGTCTCGGGAACTTCTGAAAACTTTCTTACATCTGTTAAACACTCTTAAGAACTTAGCATGAAATTTGAGCAAATTAAAAGAGCAGGTAGTTTTTGATAGGCTCATGGGTTACTCTTAAGACTGTTCAAGAGATATCTTAAGCATCATGGATTTGTGCTACAATCCAAACCAGAGTACTTATGATAGATCTGGAACATAAGATACCAGGTTTACCAACAGACATGGCAGGTAAGTGAGAAAGTACTTCAATTTTTCAGGTTGGTGGGAAATAGGCATCTGAAGGGAATGACAATATTTTCCATTACTTTTTAATATTGCCTTGCACCTGTTTTTATAACATGAGCTCACTGTAAAAGCTCAGTTCTGGAAAGATACAGTGCAGCTGAGTGCAGTGAGGTGGCATCCAAACAAAGTAACACTGATGCTGGGTTTGGATTAGTATTTACTTCCTGCCTCTCTCAATTTACAGCCTACTGTAGGAAGCAGAGATAGCACATAATATGCTGCAATATGCAAAGCTGCCATGGAAAGACAGGTCTGAAAATTGTCATTGTTTGACAAATCCACACAACTAATTTACTGAGAACTGGTGTTATTTACTGAGAGCTGCTATTGCCTCACCCCCACCCATACAGTTTGTCAGTGGTAGAGTGCAACGACTCTGGGCTCTGATCCTGCTTTAATAAAAACTGTCAGTGCAGTGAAGCAGAAGTTGTCAACAGAAGTTCAGAAAAATCAGAAAATCTATCATGAGTTGTTACACCTGGCAGTGTTTTGTTATCTATTGAGTAGCTGGACACCTGGAAGTATGACTAGCAGGAGCTAAATCAGAGCTGCAGCGTGCAGTGTAAACTGGAGTGCTGGAGCTTACCACCACAGCGTGTCTCTTAGCCCATCAGTGACGTCTGATAAGCACAGTCACACGTCTGTGTCAGCTAATACTATTACAAGACTCCAGAGTGGTTAAACAGCAGGCTGGCAGATACATTAAATACCCATATGGTACACTTGGTTACTTGTCCTTCCTTTCCCCTCCACTTTTGCTTTCCAGCACCTATCCTTTAAGTTCATTAAAAAATGAGTCAAATGCTAGGACCTGAATTTCTGAGGCTGCTGCATTTATTCAGAATAGTCCTCATCCTTTCCCAGTGTATGCAGAGATTATAGGTTTAAACTCCCACACCGTTCCTAGGATAATGACATAAACTCAAAGCATAAATGTGGACTATCTAATTTTAGTCAGGTGGAAGTAAATTTTCCTGCATAAATGCAGTGTGTCATCTTTCTTTGAGGAGAAAACAAAACAACTGAATATACTCTTCACATTAACCTCTTTGGTAATGCAGAACATCACCTGCTACTTAAATAAGTTTTCATTTTCTTTAGCTTCAGTTTTTCTTCACAACTGTGAATTGGTGGTTGCAGATGATACATCCAAAGCAAAGATATCTCCAAGAAAAAGGGCTGGAAAAAAGTGTTTCTTGTATTTTTCCTCTGTCCCATTAAATCGTGATCACATATTCTGAAATAGTAGTTGGCAGTGGTAGAGCAATGACTTTGCTACTGCCTTAATGTATATATTTATTCCTATTAATTTTTCTTCACCTGAGAAGGGGCAGCAACAGAGGATGGGAACACAACAACAGCTCCCAGCCAATCTTACTATAATAACCTTTCCAATAAAAATAAGCGGCTGTCTAGAGCAAGACAAACTCATTTCCACACAGCAAATTTTATCCCAGGTGTAAGTACTCAAAACTATCAAGAATTATGCCTGAGAAATACGCATCTGTGTTGCCTGGGCTCAGTTTCTGTACGTTATTATGGTGTATTGGTTTGAAGTAATTTTACGGATGTGGGTCTTTAATCAAAAGCTATATAACTGAAAGTGATAGCCTGGTGTCTGCATTCATACCTTGCACCACTGACATCAGTGTACTGCTCACAGAATAGAACAAGAAAGAAGCAGAATCTGGTCCTTTATGTATATCAGAATGAAAAAGATGTTTAAAACAGATTGTGTAGTTCTCTTTGAAAATGGATCATTTCTTATTCCAAGTGAAGGATTATGATGTATTTTAGGGAGATTTTGGGGTACAGTGAATATCTGACAGTTAAGGTGATTTCCTTCCTGAATTAAGCTGAGCAGAGGACTCAGAAGACATGAACACTGTAAGTGGCTGTAATCTGCTTTGATAGGTTTAGAAAGTCAACAGACAAAAATAATACAAGAGGTCATTAAACAGCAGTGTGCAAGGTTTGGTGTCATCAAGATGTCTGAAGCCATGTGCTGGATGTCCTGAAGTATTCACTGAACTTAGGTCATGAAACCCAAGGCAGGATATTGACAACAGAGTAAAGCTTGTAAGATCTATGTGGAGAGGCTTAGACACACTATGAGATTATGTTTGTCAGTTGAAAGAGCAATGTCAAAGCCCACACAGGCATAACTGAACATTTTGAAGTAATGTAATAATTTCACAGACTCTCAAAATGCAGTATTGAATACTGAGTTGGCTTCTTTATCCTACAGAATAGTTTTAAGACAGTTCCAGTTGAAATGGAGATGGAAACTTTCTTGGAGAAGAAAGTTTCTGCTTTTTTTTATCATATCAGTGCTTTCAAATACATAGCATAAACACAAATAGAATATCACAAAGAATACAAAATTCTGGTGATGATTGTCAAATGAATTATTATGTTTTCTCCTGTGGAGGATGGTTTGGTTCTGAACTTGTCAACTACAATCTAAGATTTCTAGGAAGCTGTTTTTAACATGCATTTTGACACAGGCTTTGTGTAGGAAAGGCACAGCCTTTGCTTCTTCACTCTTTTCAGTCACAGAACAAACAGCAAGCACTGGACAAGTGATGAAGAAGGAGACCTCCCATGAACCAGCACCTCCCTATGGCATAGAGTAAATGACCAAAGGGCTCGGGAAAGTTGCCAGCTCAACAGAGGTTTCACAGTTATACTCCAGGGCCCTATATTACACATTTATAAAGCAGGACATGTTAAGAACATGAGAAAGTGTAGTTCTTCGTAGAGGAGACATAGTTTTTTCCTGTATTACAGAAGAGTGTGTATGGGGAAAGGACAAAGGAAATTTATGAAGCGAAGGCCCAGGCCACAGATAGTTGGACCATGTCAAGATCAGATACAGACAGATCATTACAGAATGTTCTTTTAGCTGCGCTAGGTTTTATTTTTGTGTAATCAGGCAGTCACTTTCTGTGACCCTAACTGCATGATCCAAATCCACCACCATGAGAAAGAGGTTTGTGTAGCTAAATTAGCTCTCCACATTCATATATTTCAAGTATAAATTCTGCCTGCAAAGAGATGCAGTCTGTCTTCTCTACATTAAGTAGCATTTAAGGCTTCTAGAGCACTTGCTCACAGGCACCTCAGATTTTATGCGTGTTAGTTTTTGTTTACCCGCTGTAAATGACAGATTAGCATTTAAATGCTTTTGTCGCAGTTATATCTGTTTTGGATGTCAAACCAAACAAGCCATTATGTCTCCCTCAAAATAACACTCACTGTTGTTCGCAATGATTTCCTGCTATTTTCCCCACTCTACAGGAACAGCTGAGCAGGGAACATTTCACAGTACATATTGAAAACTAAAGTTCTTCTGAAATCTATCATTCATGGCAAATTAAGTCTAGCACGCACTCAGAATACAGTCACATTCACTGAGGAGTCACGGAGGCATACTCTGAGTAGCAGGGATTTGTCAGTATAGTTTTTATCTATTTTTCTATCTCCTGATGCTTTGTTTTTTCCCCTCTTTCTTCATGTTGTGTTGTCCTCCACTGGCCCAGTTCCTTGTCTTTCCTCCAGCACTGCAAGTCCCCCTCTTCATCTTTCTCCAAGAGTTTCCATACCCTTTGGTTTGTCCTCCCAACCCTGTGCTCAATTGGATTTATTCTTTCCATAACATCTTTGTCATCTTGTATCTTTGTACCCTGTCTCTGTCTAATTTCTTTTCCTCCTGTCTCTATAGCATCTCTATCACATCAGTAGCTAAGAGTCAGAGATTATCTAGTCTTTTGATTTATAGACTTTCCCCTGCTGTGGGGAAAAGATTGGGTTGGCTGCTTGAGGGTGTCAGTAGTTCTCGGAAGAAGCCATATGTGACCTGTCCCCATGTCCCACATGAACAGTCTGACCTTGCTGGCTATCTTCATATGCAGGAGACAATCCCACAAACTTCAAGGAGTACCTTGTACTCAGCAGAAGTGATTCTTGATAATTTTTACTTCTACATGAAGGAAGTTACTGTCTCATCGTGCAGCCATTCCTCTGGCAACTTCGTACAATTTAAAAACAACTACATGACATTTTTGATCAGTTCACAGCACTTCAGATCTAACCTCCGGCAGGAATTTGAGAAATGCTTGCTTAAAAAGAGCATGTGGTGGAGATGTGCATTTAAAATTGGGAACATCAGCACTGTGAGGAGGTCTGCCGTAGAGTCTCCTCACAAGGACCCGTATAAGATCTGTGTGTGTTTCTGGTCCCTGTGAGTTTGTTGCCCCTCTGACATTATGTGGGTTTGAAGGAACTATAAAAACATCTAAGTGACATTGGAGTTGAAACCCTCCCAACTGTAGCTTGATTTGGCACCAAGGAAGAAAGTACGGTACCTTTCTCATGGTGATTAATTGTCTTCAGAAAGAGGTTTCAGAGTCAGAAAGAGTCAGAAAAAGACTATAAATGCACAGTGTTAGATTAGTAATACATACAAATATCAGATTCTTATTAGGCAGGTTAAAGATTAACAAATACAATCCCAAGGCCATTTTTAAATGCAATTTTCCCTCATTCGTACGTATGTGCTATTCAGTTCCTCAGTGCAAAGCCCCAGTCTCTCAAACACAGCTGCAGGTTTGCTGAGCTCCTTCAAGGCCTTTCCCAGACGTGGCCCAAGTTTAGTTTTACAAGCAGACTGCTGTAGCTGGGGAGAGTACAGCGGGTGGTCACTGTGTCTCATCATTGCGTCCCACGGGTAGAGGCTGTGCCCCATGCAGTGCGCTCACCCTCAGCACCCTGGCCACCTATGCCCTGAGCCATGTGCCCTTTGTCCCCTGTGAATGAGTGTCCCTGAACAAGGCAACACCAGTGCACAGGCAGGAAGGAGGATGCCACATAAAAGAATAATGACAGTGCCAACCCAGTTGTGGCACAATGCATTAGACACTCTGCTTTGACAGCTAAAAAGCGCTTCTGATGACTGTGGCTTCCCTCCGAAGGAGTGGTGGGCACTCACACTTCCTCTCTATCCTTTGTCTCACCGTGTTCTTATTGAAATCTGTCATACTTTTCAGAGTAAGATGTTTCTAATCCTGCTGCTGGTGATGGAGAGTGAACACAACAAGCTGATCTATGACTTCCACTGTACCAGCTAGTAACAGCCCACCGAGCAGCTGTAAATGTGCAGTATGCCCCAAAACAAGCCCAGAGAAGAGCCCTGCTGTACGAAAATGAGGTAACAAAATGTTAAGGGCTGGCTTTGCTAAACAGCATACATCTGCTGTCTGTGAAACCAGTGAAAGGTGGTGCAGTCACATCTTTGGGATTCTGGTCATAACCATTAAAGAAGATATAAATTTGAATTCAAGAGTGCAAACTGAAATACTGACTTCAGCCTCTGTCATACTGGACATTGGTACCACGAAAGAGTATCACCCATTGCTGTTGCAAGGCGTATATACTCATGACTCTGCAAACTTTTCCTGGCCCTTTTTTTTGACTCACTGTTTGACCATAGGAAATTGTTCACTCTCCCCTGGCTGAGTTTCACTGTTGGAAAGTGTTTGCTGTAAAATTGCTCACTTCCCTACTTGACACTGATGTCTGAAACTTCCAGGCTCGGGCTCCTTCAACTTGGTAACAGGCTGCTCACAACAAATGAAGGGGAAAAGGTATCAGCTGTGGTTTTATTCCCAGGTGCCAAGTGGATCATGGTAACAGAAGCACTGCAAGTGCCTGAGTTAGAGAACCTGAAGTGCTGGAAAGGTGCAGGATGTTGTTCCATTTGATACAGGACCGGATGGTGTAGCCCTCTTTCCACACACCAGCTCTTTCTCACGAAAGTGATTTTACTGATGTCACTGCACTATTTATACGAGTCCGTGCGTACCAGCATCAGCGGCGAGCAGTGGGACACTTTTAGTGCTTTCCAGGGCTTCCCAGCCACCTATGGGATGAAGGGAGGCATGGAAATTTCCTGCACCGAAGCCTGATGAGCTTTTTCCTGGGCTGATAATTGTCTGCTCTGTCCGGTTTCCAGGCACATCAGGTTCCCAAAGGGGTTTGATTTGTTTCTGTTGATGAAGCCTGTTGGATTTCCACTTTGGTTTCATCATAGGGTACCCAGCTGTCCCACCGGTGTGCAAAAAAATGGGGCTGCCCTGTTTCAAAGTATTCTAATTTGTTTGGGTCTTGTATTATGATTCAGAATATGTAAAAACATGCTCTGAGCCTGAGAGCCTTTGAGCCGTGACCTATGTGCAAATTTTCAGGAAGAAATTTAAGTTGCCTTTTGGCTTTGAAGAAACAGTGATGGGTTCGTGCTTGTAAGCAGATGCATTACTGTCTGCTTCATATGTAAATAAATGACAGGTCACAATTTGAAGTACTTAGACTTGAAAATTAGAAGCTTAAAAAAAAAAGTCCAAACAAAACCAAACAACTTGCTGGGGAGAAATCTTAGCCAAAATAAGAAAAATATAGAATCATTGCTTGTATGTTGCCATCTCTTGCCCAACCTCACAATCCTTGTATTTGTGCGCTGCCTAAAGCACTGCAAAGTCTTCAAAGGTTGTCATACAGTGAGAGATGCAGCCTGTCAGCTATACATACTTTATCAGAGATTAGAGAAATCCTGGCAAAATATTCAATACCTTTTCTCTTGACAGGGATGCAGTATAAAAAAATGTGTATTTATGAAAATGCATACATATAGACATATGTATTTAATGTATAAATCTATATATTATAGTTTTTAAATATTTATAAATTTAAAATTATAAATATTCAATATAGAAACACGTTTGTGTCTTTATTGAGGAAACAACACATCCAACGTATGCAGATAGAAAAACTCATCATTTCTGCTTTGGGACTGATGAAGCAAACCAAGAGCACTTACTTTAGGGTCAAAAATTGAAGTTTTCTGCCTAGGATGCTCAGAATGCGGACACCTCAGCAAGCACCTGGCCCGGGAAGTCCACAAATTCCTCCGCTGGTCCCTGGGGACACTTGGCATGGGCAGAGATGCTGTACCAGTACCACCCCTGGGAGTTTTGCAAAGTTAAGCAGTTTCCTTGATAAGATGACTTACATTATGTTATAAGCCTAATGATATAATTAAATGCCCACTGACTGCAGCACTGGTGCAGGTAAACCTGGATGCTGTTGGGTGTGTGTGCGTCCTCCTCCACCTGCCATTTGTGGGGTACTCAATTCACTGTGACAGGGTATGGCCTCAACCTCAAAATCCAGCACTGTCAGTCACCCTACTGGGGCAAAGAAGACGGATTTCAGGCATTGCAGTGCCCGACTGAATGCCCTTCAGTGCAGGCTGAGGCCATCCAGACCCTTTCTGACAGTGGGTTTTCTGGACATGTGGACTTCAGAGACTGCCCAGACGGGAGTGAAGCTCCATCTTCATCTTTAGCAAAGTGACACTGAAGTTAGAGCCAAATTAAGTTTGTAAGTTTTAAATATAATCTGCATGAAAAGAGATTTCAGAGTTTACAACCAGCCTAGTAAATAATGCAGTAAAAGTGAAAGATGTGTTTTAGGACAGCAATTGCATAATGCCCATAAAAAAAATCATGATTTTCAGTATTCCTAAGTGCCACTTACTTTTCTAGTCATAACTAAAATGTCTCTTCAGTAACTATCAACTAAATTCTCTTGCTAAACTAAAGCTCTATCAAGTCTTCAGAAATCTTCTCTCTCTGCCTTAGCCTTCTTCCAACCTGCCTTGCAAATGTGCTCATTTTCTCATTACATGCCACAGATGACTGCAATCCAATTTGGAAGGATCTTTTCTATTAGGGAAAAATAATCAAATATACATTTTAAAAGGTCTGCAACCTGAGTATATTTTTTAAACCTAATTAAACAAAATATATGCATGTACTTCTAATTAATTTCCCGACTTCTGCTGGAAGTATATGTGATGCCTTTTAGATAACTGTGTAAAATTGGCCTTTTTGCAGGTTCATGAGAGCCATTTAAAAGCTGAGTTAATTCAGCAATATAAAAAATGGACTGTACTAGGGCATTGTTGCAAAATTTATTTGTAATGAAAGTTTCGATTGCACCACGCTATTCATCATTTTGCCATTACTCGAGGCTCATGATACCAGAGTCCAGAGGCACTGGGACCTTAAAACATTAGATTTATTTGGGCTCCTTTTAGATGTAGGCGTGGAAGCAATTAGTGTTACAAAAGAGGTGAGCTATAACTAGCCAGTATTTTAACCAGCTGGGGAGCAGGCAGTCGTGTGGAGACTGGTTGCAGCCAGATCTGTCTGGAGCAATGAAGGGCATTTCTTCCTCGCCTGCAGCCCTGGTAGAAAGGTTGAAACACCCTCTCCTCCAGGCTTACACAGATGGAGCTAAAATCTGGGGACCTGACCCATCTCATTGCAGGGAAGGTGGACTAGATGACCTTTGACGGTACCTTCCAACCCAAACTGTTCTATGATTCTGTTAGCCACAGGAGAGTCTCATAGGACACAACGATACAAGTAATCGAGGGGAAAAAGCATAGCAGGAAGAAAAGAATTGATAAAACTTCTATATTACAATTATTTTCATTCAACATAATTCTTTATATCTAGACATATTAAAGTATTCATTAATTAAAATTTACTGTTAAGTGCTATTGTATTGTCAGAGCTTAATGAAATATTTGAAAGAAAAAAGGAGAAATGCAAAATGTCAGCGCTGTCAGACTTTTTTAAGCTCTTCAGTAAAAAATGTACTTAGAATGGTCATTCATTTCTTCAATACAGCTCTCAGATTCAATGGAAATGAGGAATTCTTTTAAATTCTGTAAAAAAGAAAAAATACTGAAGTGCCACAAAATTCTGCAAAAGCTGCCGAAAAGTTTAAAAATTGCATACTATGGCAGAAGATTATGAAAACAGAAAAATAGTCTAACTTGCTTCCTGCAGTTTTAAGAAAAGCAACATCAGTTTCCAGAGCTGCTTAATATTCTAAGGAAAAAACAAAAATCCTTTCAATATCAAATTTATATTTCTGTGGTCTTACTGCCATTTTTCTAAGTGCAGAACTCCCATCTACTCTCTAAAATCAATGACTGGTTTTGGATGACCCTTTAATGTCAAGTTCTGCTGCTCTGTATTTTTAACTGGAAGGAAAACTCAATATTTTAAATTCTGTTTTTTCTTAAATGAACTCTTCCTATGGACCCAGGAGATTAGAGCTGTCAGGGGAAAAAAGTAAAACAAGTAGTACAGAAGTGTGTAAAGGGGGAGGTAAAAAATAATAGTGCCCTTTTTTTCCCCCATATCTCATGCTCTTGTTTTCATAAGTCAGGATATTATCATATTTGAAAAGCTGAAGGAAGTCTGCTTGCTGCCACCTTGCCCAGCAAGGCAGCATATGCATCACATCTGTAGTGTAAACATTGGCATTGGCTTGATTCTGCATTTGTTACCAGGTTTGTCTGAGGGTCTTCTTTTCAAATGCAAGCCTAACCTTGCAAAAGGACTTGCAGGCTGTACTGATACTATATGGGAGGTGAGACATGAGTCCGCATTTTCAGTTAGCCCTGTGTGGCTATACCACATACAGTGTGGCATGTATGGGCCAGCTGTGTCATGTGTACCACATATTTCCCAGTGTCTTGAGGCAGTGCAGTATAGCTGCCATCAGACAGATAGGTGGATTCCTCCCCAGAAAGCTCCAATACTAATGGTTTCCCAGCACGAGGGAAATAGGAGTGCTCTGTGCATCTCTGTAGCAACATGCTGACCGTGGTGCAATGCTTAAACAGAGGTTTGTGCTGGTGAGCACCTTTCTCCATCTTCCAGTCAGACCCACACACTGAGAAACTGTGCATACAGGCCACAAAATCTGATCCAAGGCATCCTCAAGCCCTGCAGCAATGTTTCCCTTGACTCTGGTGGAATTTCAATAAAATCTATGGTCCCCTATGATCTTATGCTGACATTCTATTTTATTGTCTCTAATAACCAAGAAGTAATATGACTGAATCACCAGTGAAGCTCTATTCTTGGTGATTTCCCCAAATATACATCAATGGCAGTCCTCCAAGTGTATATAAAGAACTTAAATTTCTTCTAAAAACTTTCCAGGTTTTCCTTGCAGTACATCATGACAGTCACTTTACCTTGTCTTAATGTAAACAGCAGTATTGGATGCTGTAAAAAAAGGACATGGTCCCTGGACTGAAGTTATGAGAGATGGATAAATAAAGTCCTCATTTCCACATAGATTTAAAATACAAAGCTGTAGACCTAGCTTTTCAGCTAAACAGGGACACAATAGCAAGGCTAGTTACTATGATTACCTTATAGTCATAATTGCTGCAAATGCAAATGACCACTTAGATGTGTAATTGGCCATTTGATCATTCAGCTATTATTACTGTATATGAAATTGCAACCATTATATAAAATTGCATATAACTTTCTCACAGCTGACCTGTTAATCCTGCATATGCTCTCAGCTAGTATTTTTCTATGTGAAACATTTTTCACTACGTTTTTTACTTTAAAACATTTAAATTTACCTTTAAATGATTTACATTGTTTGCTGAGTTGATACTTTCAAAAAGTATACATTGAATTGCATAGTAACAAGCTGGAGTGGTGGATTTTTCTCTCTTGCCTAGTTTGCAATTACAGAAGCAGCAATTTGCTCTGGGCACTGAACTGCCTCTTACAATGAAAGCATTTCAGAGAGTATAGCCAAATAGCTGTAATCCATATGCAGATCCAGGGAGCTCCTGTGTAATTGCACCTTCAAGGAATGAACCAAAGAATCCGTAAGACTTGTGAGGGGAGTTCAGGGAAATCCAGAAGTTATGCTCCATACAGAGTTGCCATGTCTTCACAGTTGGTTGCAGACCCTACGATACTCCGTGTGGAAAGCTCAGAAACAAGTTACAGTTAGAATCTCTGCTGTAATTTTAAGTGAATTTCTAGCTGTCAGGTTTGTGGGAAGAAACTTAAATGCATGGCTCAAATGTACAGGAGTCAGAAGGCTAATCATTTTTCTTTAAACAATGTTGTTATTTTCTTTTTAAACACATCTTATGTTTTCTGTGAGGGTTTGAGATTGATTTGCAGGGTGATTTAATTAACTGGAAAGAAATGTGTCTGTTCTATACCCAGATCTGAGCAGGAAAACACGATACTGATGGTACCAGATGTGTTTAAGTTCTGGTATGCATCTTGCATCCCATATTCTGAGTGGGGCTTATCTGCTTTGTTAGGTAGGTTTCCTTTTCTAACAAAATAGGCTTCACTCTGGAATTATAGCCATTAGTGTCTGTACAATTCTTACCCCTTGGCAAACTGAAAATCTTTGAGGAGAAGAGGTGGAGGTCTGTACAGCTTCCCAAACAGGACCTGAGGGACATCAGTTGAAGTTTCTCATGGGAATAATGGGACATGTATACAGAAAGAAATGAAAAAATGTGGTTCAGATCTGCTTAATTTCTTTAAGTCATTCTTCTCTGGTTAGTCGTTTTAGAAGAAGTTTGAGAGGTTTGTCTGGAACTTGGCTTCCTCTCCAGTATTAACACGTTTCCCTTTCTCCAGGTTGAAGCTGCCTTTGGTGGGCTGAGATAATTGCTTACCTTCTTGCTTCCCTTGACAATGTGATGACAGTACAGGATTAGACTGAAGGTCCTTAGCTCACTCGCTTATTGTAAACCTTTCAAACCAGGTTCCTGTGGCAGCATACTGGCTCATGTTTCGTGGCACACAAGACTGACACAGCTTGAGGAACATGGTCTGTGGAGAAACGCAAGTGTCCCTGCTCTTGGCTCCTGCTGAGCTGCAAACTCCTCACAGCTGGAAAGTTACTGCCTCTTACAGCTGTTGGGCCAAAGGGGAACCTCTGGGGCATTCAGGGGCCCTCAGAGGTCTCACAGCCTTCTGAGTTTCTCAGTTCTACTTTATGTACTATGTTAGATGGTTTCAGACACTTGGCTTGGCTTATATATTTTGCATCGTATATCCTGTATCGGGACTAGGCATCAAATGCTAGCCCTGTGAGATATTTTTACCAGCTGGTATTGTATGCTGACTTTTTCGAGAACTACTTCCCTCCTCCCATCATTCAAGCCTGACATGTGCTACTTCTGCTAATTTTACCTCCATTTTCTTCTTCAGAACATTCAGCAGCACTGTACTGGGATATCCATTTTCTTTCCTTTTTACTACATGGATCTTACTAGGAATATGCAAACTTGGAGAAAGTAATTTGCATTTACATCAAGGTTGTTTTACCTGGCATCCATGTGATAAGGCAGCCTCACAGGGCCTGGGAATGTAGCTTAGAGTAATGGAATAGGGATCCTTAATGCTGCTACAGTGGTGGAAAGCGATGAGAATTAGACCCATTTTGTTCTGATCGTGATCTTGTTGAATTGAACTTCTCAGTGTTGTTTCTCCTTTCAGTGATTTCCAAGCTTGGAAAACCCACTTCTGATATAAACCACTTAAAGCTTATTATTCTGAAAAGCACTTGCACTCTTTCATGAATAAATTTGTATAATATTAGTTCAGAATGATCTGCATGACAAAAACATTCTTTTACGTGGTAAATTGTTTGTAGAAAAGCCACACTGAAAAGAGCTGATTAGTGCCATTAAATTAAATAGCATTAAACTGCTCTTCCTTCCCTGTTTTTGCCAATAATAAGCTCTAGTTTATTGGAATATTTATTAATTAAAATTTAAATATTCACTGACTGATCCTATTAAGGATATTTTGGATACAAGATACAGCTAGCCTAAAATGGCTAACGTAAGTGAAACAAATTCATGAATGCAGTATAAATGCAAATGTTTTTCTTTTAAAACTGTTACTGTTATAGTCAAAGATATACTTAAAAGACCCACTCCCAGATATGTAATATGAATATGTAGGAGTCTTCTCATAGGTCATGTTGTTATATCATACTTCTTGGCTATGCCTGTCTGACTGTAACACATCTGCAACCAAAAGGTAACTTCAGGGGACACTGTTAACTTAAAATACTCCACTGAAGTACTCTAATGATCAGGTAAAGTATTTTTTTGATCTGACTTGTTGCTTAAGGGAACCGAAAAAGATAGATTACCTTATGGGCCTTAGACTGTGTAAGACTAAAAGAGGTTAAATGCAAACCCAGGCTAACTTTAAGTTAACCTATTCAGGAACTGCAAGGAGTGTAGAAGCAGCAAGTCAGTGCTAGAGTTTCATCCAGCTTCTTAAATGGGTTTTGCCCATTTTATTGTGTCTAGGACCAGAGGCAATGGGCACAAAGTGAAACACAAGAAAATCAGGAAACACTTTTTCACTGTGAGGGTGACCGAGTACTGGCACAGTTTGCCTGGGAAGTTTGTGGTTTCCCCATGCTTGGAGATACTCAAAAGCCATCTGGACATGGTCCTGGGCAACCAGCTGTAGATAGCCCTGTTTGAGCAGGGAGGTTGGACCAGGTGACCTCCAGAGGTCCGTTCCCATCTCAGCCATCCTGTGATTGTGTTTCTGTTCTTCGCAGCCTCGAATGATTTTTGTGCTGCTCCAGCCACTCTGCAAAAGCCAGTTCAGGTTTGTCCTCACTAGGACTGCACAGAGTCCCCACAGGGACTGCAGAGTATCCGTAACAGGAATTTTGAGATATCTCTGTGCATCTTCTTAGATCTTGGTCTGTACGGTCACAACTAAAGGGAACTATGTGTTTGCTCACTCTGTCATGTAGCAGGAGGAAAGAGGATAGTGGGGTTTTTGGCTCCTTTCCTTATTCTTTTCTGATAGTTTATGAGATTGAAAAAGATTTTCCTATAAAACAGGGTCATCAGATCCCAGACCCCATTGAGCTTAGTAAAACCCACTGAAGTCACTGGCTCCAGGAGGCTTTGGATCCAGCTCACAGAGCAGGAAAGGGAAATAAATCTGTGGGGTTGAGACAGCATTTTTGACACTGAGAGTGGAGAAAGGGGAGATGGGAAGAAGGGATAGAATTACCATCTGCATTTATGGTTGCTTTTTCATGAAAAATCTCTCTTATTTGATTCTTCCTGTATTTCTCTTGTAGATACCCTCTTGCAGTTCCCCACCTCCCAGCCAGCCAGTTAGGTCCCCAGGGACAAGGCTTTCCCACACACAGCCCACATCTCCAGTGATTCTTCTTTTTCCATTTTCAGTGTAGGCTTCTTCCAGTTACCATCATTCGCTTTTGCTGAGTGGGTTTTTATTTTATTTTTCTCCCTCCTTGCTGCTGTGAGTAGTCTCACAGTCAGAGACAAGCTGGAATGGCTGCCAATAGTGTAAGAAACTCCTCCAGAAATAATGAGACACCAGAAATATGAAAGGTCTGTAATGAAACTTCCCAAACACCAGCCAGATGGCAATTCTGAATTATCTGACCTAGAAGATGGTGGGAGGTCATGATTAATAATATCTTTATTAATAGAGAGATACTCTTGCTCTGAAGCAAGAGAGGACGCTGCAACCCATCTTTCCTACTTTGATCCCTGCATAGTAGGGACAATTTATGGGTCAGTTTGGTTTGGCTCCACACTATTGCTGTACAATGATTTTTACTGCTGTGTTCTTTTCATCCAGATGGGCTGTTGTTCAGGACATGGAGATGGTCATGCATGACAGAAGTAGAGCTGCATGTGGGAACCTGTGGTGATACAAAGTCTGCTGGTACTACTTTTGTTGCTCTACCCAGCTGCGTTGCTGCCAGTCGCTTTGAATCAAAACATACTGTGTTCAAAGCTGAGAGGAGGTTTCCTGTGGTCTTTCCCTGCACAGAGACTAGTACTATAGTTAGGGATGAACTACTTTGCATTTTCTGATGTGTGTCTCCATGCCTGAGTATGCAGACAGTTAAAATAAGTAACAGATCCAGCAACTTAGGAAGATATGGGAATTATAAATTATTTCAGGAGTTTGCACTTAAAATTATTCCTTTGACTTGTAAATATATTCACTTTCCAGTTAATTTTGCCAGATTCTGGGCACTGTACTTCATTGCCAGAGAGCACTTCTTGGGACTGGCCTCCCTTCATCATTTTTTGAAATGCATAGCAATCAATACTTGGAGGTTAGAAAGCATCCATTTTTGGAGTAAAACTAAAAATGAAACTACAGAATCATTTGTCATTTTTCTTTCAGATACATCTCGGGTAATCTGTCTTTCTTGTTGCTTCTGGAAGGGTGGATTTTGTTTTGCCTAAGAATCTTTGAACACAAACTGGCAGAATCTTATGTCCAGTACAATTTTCTGTTATTACTCAAATTAATGCTCACAAAGTAGGAAATCTCACTTTAAAGTAAATGGCATTTTCCAAGCATGATAAGGCCTTTATTTCCATTTTCAGTCCAGCTATTTAAATCACTTTTTGTCTGACTGGTGATAAAAATGTCTGGCTTGATTCTGCAGAACAGCAGAGGTGTTCTGAAATGGTGCCGTTTGGGAAGCGTTGAAGTCAGCCACGCTACACAGGAACCTCGGTGTAAAACATCCCACCCTCTCGGGTTTTTTTCTACAACACCCACACGTTTTGCACAGATGGAGGGATGTGACAGATCATGGAATTAAGAAACCAAAAGGTTTTTTGTTAAATTTTTAATCCGCTCCTCCCACACTTCCATAGTTCCTTGATTTACAGTTTAATTCAAAATGAATGAACTACCAGTCTTTACTAGCAAGTGTCTGTTCACAGCATGTGTTAGCTTCCAGCCGCCTGTCTGACCCTCTGGTATTTCTTTTATTATTCCTTAAGCACACAGGGCTACAGCAAGCAGTATTTATCACCAGATCATCATATCTTCTGTGGAGGCAGGCTTTGGGCAGCAATACTCATGTTTGTTTAAAGCACTAATAGCACCATCTTTACTTGAAGTAATCACTGTTTCCTGATAAGCAGGAAGGAATGCTTACTGGGAGAATGTCTTTGTTCATTTTGTGAAATGCCAGGATAATAAAGACCATCATAATAAATAGGATAAACCGGATAAAAATAGTAGTGAAAGACAATATGGACAGCTGTTTGCAAGTAGTAAGTAATTATGAGCCACCTGGACTTCTCACAGTCAGCATACCTGACATCTCCTCTCTATCTATATCTACCTTGCCCTACACAGGAAGGGGAATTAGAAGCATTTCTAGCTACTTCTGTCACAGTAAACCAAATGAACTTCCGTCACTTCCCACAGAAAGTAGCGTACTGACTAAACAGAAAATTTCCATCATAGATGGAGTAGGGGAGCGAAGAGGCTTCAGAGGAAAAATAAGTAACACTATTCATGTTGTGCTTTAAAAAAAAAGGGGAAAAGTGCAATTTTTGGACCAGTTGACACCTCTTCTTAAGGACTTGCAGAAGACTTTCTTGGTCTTTTAGTTCTACCTGCTGTTTCTCTCCTCTGCCCCAGCTGTGGAGATTCCCCCCCAGCAGGACCTGGGCAGGAAGGGCTTGACTGAGCAGCTTTACCAGTCTCTCAAACACCTTCCAGCATTTTGGAAAACAAGCATCAGTAGCTCAATCATTTTATTGCAGGGAAAGACCTTTGTAATTAATTTCTAGACGTTGAGTTATTGGTTACAGATGCATTTTTCTGTATTGATTCTTGATTTCTAGAATTAGCCAATTGGTCATATAAAAGCATACAAGATGCATTCATTTTGCAAACCAGAAGTATCTGCTTGTTTGGGTCTTCTTTTCTAGTTTATATTTTTCAGTGGTAGAGACATGAGGCACATACTTGAGATACAAAGATAAATACTTACCTTTTGGGGATGCTCCTTATTTTCTGAAACACAAAATAACACTTACTGAATCTCTCTCTGTCTCAGGACACCAGGGCAGTGGTGCAATCACAGTCCCTTGAAGTGTTCAAAAACCATGTAGATGAGACAGACCCTCAGTGGCATGGTTTGGTGGTGGTCTTGGCAGTCCTGGGGCAATAGTTGGACTCAATGATCTTAAAGGTCTTTTCAAACCTACTGAATTCTGTGATTCTCTTATTCTAAAATACGATGTGGCACGGGAATTTAACAAGCACAAGATGCATGCTGACAGGCAGGGCAGGAGGTAGCTGTGAGAGCAAGAGAATAAGGATTAGAGGTGCCAGCCTGGAAAAGCAGTACTAATGTATGTCTGATCCAAGCAGGCTGCTTATTTATTAGTAATTCTCTGAATTTCTGCGGACACCTGATATCTCCTTGTCCAACTCATGGTAGTGAATGTGACGGCACAGCTAAGAGGTATTAGATAAATTATCAGCAAGTAAAGTAGCTTGGTTGCATTTAATCTGTACAGAAATTAGAAACCTATTTTGAGAACAGTCTCCATGCTGCAGCATGGAATATTAGCAAGGCAAACTGAGTGAAGAGCCACTTTATTTTCCAGGTAGGTGTAATCCCCTCGTTTTGCATCTGCCCTCTGTGTCTAGCAGAGGGCTAGCCCCCTGTGTGTGTCTGCCATGCATTAAGGCTGAGGAATGGCAGAAGGATTTTCTGCTCATGGTTTATCTCATGGCAACCGTAATGTCCATCCAAAGGGTCAGCTGAGCTTTTCAGTTAGGGAATAGCACCTACTGTCTAAACTTTGACCCTTTTCAATTGTAGAGCATTGTAGAACTGTCTCCACAGTAGGTATATGACGTTACACAGGCAGAGGGAAGGAAACTCCTCTGCATGAGGCTTTGCTGCAGGACTGTGCCCTCAGAGCTCCCTGCACTGCAGAGTCCAGGTGCAGTATGGCCCTAATGGGGAAGGGTCTGCTCAAACTCTCACTGTTTGCATAGTCCACTGAGCCTAAAGATAAAGGAGCAGCACCTTAGCTTTGACCTTTCCATGGTAAAAGGCAAGTACTATGCATTTCTGCTTTCCACTCAGTGTGGTTCCTGCTGTGAATTCACCTTTCCCTCAAGTCAGGAAAATCAGATTACATGTTCTCCCACATATTAAGTGAGTTTTCATCTCTTCCTCTTCCCTTCAGGTTTGCCAAGGCTAACGCTGTTTCTTATGAGGAAATTTTATCTGGCTTTTACTGTACGTGTTTCCTTTCTTAGCTGCATGCTATGATTTCTAGTGTCACTCCAAGAGAATTCATCTTGAGAGTCATATATTTATAAAGTACTACAGGGTTCCCCACTCAGCCTGCTTTTAGCCAGCTACGTGTTTAACTCCTCTGGTCTCCCTCGTGAGTCAGCGCTTTCCACCACTTCTCTTAAAATGTCTCTTGCTTGCACTGAGTATTTCTGACAGTGAGCAAAGCTCGGTGCCGCCTTCCTGGGACAGCCATGTTAGGGGCTTACATAAAGGGAACACCATGGGGAGCACCAGGCCACCTCTCCTTCTCCAACTGCGATTCCTCTGCACCCCCCAACACAGTTTTGCTGCAGTTTTGCACTGCAAAATCATGTCTGAGCTACCACGTACAGCATTTGCAGGCCCCTTAGCATTCCTG